>NC_083878.1:84225816-84528846 GCF_032452875.1 Bos javanicus
TTTAAAAGCCTGCACTTTCATATTAAAGTACTAGTTCCAGACATATATTTAATGAGACATAGAGTTATAAACCCTCATAAAACCTTGGATATATGCCTGCTCAATTCTTCCAAAATCCAAATGCCTAATAAATTTTGAAATTGAATATAGAAATAAAAAGGTTTGCCAATACAGCTGAAGGAGTAGTAATTACTCAACAATAGATGACTTTAATCTGCTTTGAAGGTTCAAATGTTTGTTGATACTTTGGAAGCAGGCCAAAGCAAAAGAGGAATTTCCAGTTTGATGAAATTATATTTTCAAAGAAACAGATTATTAAATTGAATAAATATGTAAGAGTGAGTAACATTTCAAATGAGAATTAGGAGAACTTATCTATAAATTAATTACCTGATCTAAAACAATTTATAAAACAAAAATGTGAATTCCTGAAATTTATTTTATTGGGTTTGATTTATCAGAATGAAGACAAGACATGAAGAAAGGGTAAAAAGTAGTGGAACTGAATGAAGGATTAAGTAAATAAGAACAGCTGAGATCTGAGATTGGTTTAGTGAAATATAAGCTGGGCAGAAAATAAATTTAGAAGTAGGGTCTCTTGGAGTAGGATAGGGCAGCTGCCTGGAGTAGTTGGTTTAGTTTGGCTAGAAGCTCTCCATCACCAACTGCTAATTACTCTGCCTTCCTCTCCTCTCTGGAGCAAAGCTGAATTTGTTCACATTCTTATGATGAGGACCAAAGATAGATTCTGGGTCATTCTGAGCTGGCCGTCTGCTGATCTCCACTCACAATCAGCCTCTATACCAGAGTACTAGCGACATTTCAAATACAGTTCATCTTTACTGTATGGAGCTGTCCAGTGCCTTGTAGAATGTGTGACAGATCCCTGGCCTCTGCCAGTAGATGCCAGCATCACACTCTGCCACACCAGTCACTATAATCAAAAATGTCTCCCTGCCTACTCAGTAGCATCAGACTCTTTGTGACACCATGGACTGCAGCCTGCCAGGCTCCTCTGTCCATGGGATTTCCCCACAGAAAAATACTGGAGTGGGTTGCCATGCCCTCCCCCATGGGATCTTCCCAACCCAGGGATCAAACCCAGGTTTCCTGCATTGCAGGCAGATTCTTTACCACCTGAGCCACCAGGAAAGTCCCAGAATATTGCATAGCCTATCCCTTCTCCAGGGGATCATTCTGACCCCAGAATCAAAATGGGGTCTTCTGTGTTGGTAAGGCAGATTCCTTACGAGCTGAGCTACAGGGAAGTACATTCTTTGTTTCTACATCTTCATATTTCCAAATCATTAGCTCATTAGCACATTTTACTTCAAAAGACAAGGACATGAGTGCTTGTACACAGTTTCATTACCATCCAGCATACATTAGTTGTTTGATTCCCAAATACCTGTGCAGTAGTTTCAGAATTGTTACCTGACCAAACAGATTATACCTTATAGAATACAGACCTTATGTTATAGAATGCAGAACTTATGTGCAGTGGTTCCTTTTGCCTTTAGTCTGACAGGTTCCATTCAGTTCCAATATTATCGATACTTAGGTAAGTAACTCTTTTCGTTACTCCTTTAATTGAGTTTCTTTCCTATATTTGCAATGCAGTTAATTCCTTTTGTAACATTCCACATTCCATTCCAGAATTCTCCAGTCATCACCTAAAATATTTTCTATTTTATTTGTACACTTAATGTTCACTGTTTGTACTATGAAGTGCTATGGGATTAAACAAATTCAGTGTCATGCATCAACCATTACAGAATTACACAGAAAAATTGCACTGCCTTAATAATACCGCATGTTTCACCTGTTCAATACTCCCCTGAATCTAAACCCAGGTCCATCACTGGTATTTTTAATGCCCCTAGAGTTTCCTCTTTCCAGAATGTCAAATAAATGGCACATTTTATATTAACTTTCTGTCCAGTGGCCTTCATATTGTTGTTGTTGTTCAGTTGCTAGGCTGTGTGGGACTCATTATGACCCCATGGACTGCAGCAGGCCAGGCTTTCCTTGTCCTTCATGATCTTCTGGAGTCTGCTCAAAATCATATCCACTGAGTTAGTGATGCCAACCAACCATCTTGTCCTCTGTCATCCCCTTCTCTTGCCTCCAATCTTTAACAGCATCAGGGTCTTTAACAGCTCTCCACATCAGGTGGCCAAACTATTGGAGCTTCAGTTTCAGCATCAGTCCTTCCAATGAATATTCAGGACCTATCCTTTAGGACTGACTGGTTTGATCTCCATGCAGTCCAAGGGACTCTACAGAGTCTTCAGAACCACAGTTCAAAAGCGTCAATTCTTTGGTGCTCAACTTTCATTATCATCCAACTTTCACATCCATATACGATTATTGGAAAAACCATAGCTTTGACTATATGGACTTTTGTTGGCAAAGTAATATCTCTGCTTTGTAATACACTGGCTAGATTTGTCACAGCTTTTCTTCCAAGGAGCAAGCATCCTTTAATTTCACGGCTGCAGTCACCATCTGCAGTGATTTTGGAGCTCAAGAAAATAAAGTCTGTCACTGTTTTCCATTGTTTCCCCACCTATTTGCCATGAAGTGAGAATGCCAGGCTGCATCAGCACAGGAGCGGCTGAGAGGAGCTACTCCACGTCTGAGGTAAGGGATGATGGCTGAGACAAGCTACCCCACGCCGGAGGTCAGGGCAGCAGCCGAGAGGAGCTACCACACGCCTGAGGTCAGGGGAGGCAGCAACCCCACGTCCAAGGAGCAGCAGCTGTACTGGCACAGGAGAGCCAAGAGGAGCTACTCCATGTCCAAGGTCAGCAGGGGCAGCCGTGAGGAGACACCCCTCGTTCACAGTAAGGAGAAGCGGCTGCGCTTTGCTGGAGCAGCCGTGAAGACACACCCCAGGTCCAAGATGGAGAAACCAAAGTAAGATGGTAGGTGTTGGGAGAGGGCATCAGAGGGCAGACACACTGAAACCATAATCACAGAAAACTACCCAATCTGATCACACGGACCACAGCCTTGTCTAACTCAATGAAACTAAGACATGCTGTGTGGGGCTGGCCAATACAGGACGGTCATGGTGGAGAGGTCTGACAGAATGTGGTCCACTGGAGAAGGGAATGGCAAACCACTTCAGTATTCTTGCCTTGAGAACCCCATGAACCCTATGAAAAGGCAAAATGATAGGATACTGAAATGGGAACTCCCCAGGTCGGTAGGTGCCCAATATGCTATTTGAGATCAGTGGAAAAATACCTCTAGAAAGACTGAAGGGATGGAACCAAAGCAAAAACAATACCCTACTGTGGATGTGACTGGTGACAGAAGCAATGTCTGATGCTGTAAAGAGCAATGTTGCATAGGAGCCTGGAATGGCAGGTCCATGAATCAAGGCAAATAGGAAGTGGTCAAACAGGAGATATATGCAGGTCAGGAAGCAAAAATTAGAACTGGACATGGAACAACAGACTAGTTTCAAATAGGAAAAGGAGTATGACAAGGCTGTATATTGTCACCTTGCTTATTTAACTTCTATGCAGAGTACATCATGAGAAACGCTGGGATGGAAGAAGCACAAGCTGGAATCAAGATTGCCTGGAGAAATATCAATAACCTCAGATATGCAGATGACACCACGCTTATGGCAGAAAGTGAAGAGGAACTCAAAAGCCTCTTGATGAAAGTGAAAGAGGAGAGTGAAAAAGTTGGCTTAAAGCTCAACTTTCAGAAAACAAAGATCATAGCATCTGGTCCCATCACTTCATGGCAAAAAGATAGGGAAACAGTGGAAACAGTGTCAGACTTTATTTTTTTGGGCTCCAAAATCACTGCAGATGGTGACTGCAGCCATGAAATTAAAAGACACTTATTCCTTGGAAGGAAAGTTATGACCAACCTAGATAGCATATTGAAAAGCAAAGACATTACTTTGCCAACAAAGGTCCATCTAGTCAAGGCTATGGTTTTTCCGGTGGTCATGTATAGATGTGAGAGTTGGACTGTGAAGAAATCTGAGTGCCAAAGAATTGATACTTTTGAACTGTGGTGTTGGAGAAGACTCCTGCAAGTCCCTTGGACTGCAAGGGATCCAACCAGTCCATTCTAAAGGAGATCAGTCCTGGGTGTTCTTTGGAAGGACTGATGCTACAGCTGAAACTTCAGTACTTTGGCCACCTCATGCGAAGAGCTGACTCATTGGAAAAGACTCTGATGCTGGGAGGGATTGGGGGCAGGAGGAGAAGGGGACAACAGAGGATGAGATGGCTGAATGGCATCACTGACTCAATGGACATGAGTTTGGGTGAACTCCAGGAGTTGGTGATGGATAGGGAGGCCTGGCGTGCTACAATTCATGGGGTCACAAAGAGTTGGACAGGACTGAGTGACTGAACTGAAACAGTTGACATTATAGGAATCAGTGAACTAAAATGTACTGGAATGCATGAATTTAACTCAGATGACCATTATATCTACTACTGTGGGCAGGAGTCCCTTAGAAGAAATGGAGTAGCCATCATGGTCAACAAAAGAGTCAGAAATGCAGTACTTGGATGCAATCTCAAAAATGAAAGAATGATCTCTGTTCATTTCCAAGGCAAACCATTAAATAACACCGTTAATTCAAGCCTGTGCCCCAACCAGTAATGCTGAAGAAGCTGAACGGTTCCATGAAGACCTACAAATCCTTTTAGGACTAACACCCAAAAAAGATGTCCTTTTCATTATAGGGGAATGGAATGCAAAAGTAGAAAGTCAAGAAACACCTGGAGTAACAGGCAAATTTGGCCTTGGAGTAGAGAATGAAGCAGGTTAAAAGCTAATAGAATTTTGCCAAGAGAATGCACTGGTCATAACAAACACTCTCTTCCAACAACACAAGAGAAGACTCTACACATGGACATCACCAGATGGTCAACACTGAAATCAGATTGATTATATTCTTTGCAGCCAAAGATGGAGAAGCTCTAAAGAGTCAGCAAAAACAAGACCAGGGGCTGACTGTGGCTCAGATCATGAACTCCTTATTGCCAAATTCAGACTTAAATTGAAGAAAGTAGGGAAAACCACTAGACCATTCAGGGATGACCTAAATCAAATTGCTTATGATTATACAGTGGAAGTGAGAAATAGATTTAAGGGACTAGATCTGACAGAGTGCCTGATGAACTATGGAATGAGGTTCATGACATTGTACAGGAGACAGGGATCAAGACCATCCCCATGGAAAAGAAATGCACAAAAGCAAAATGGCTGTCTGGGGAGGCCTTACAAATAGCTGTGAAAAGAAGAGAATCAAAAAGCAAAGGAGAAAAAGAAAGATATAAGCTTCTGAATGCAGAGTTCCAAAGAATAGCAAGAAGAGCTAAGAAAGCCTTCCTCAGCGATCAATGCAAAGAAATAGGGGAAAACAACAGAATGGGAAAGACTAGAGATCTTTTCAAGAAAATTAGAGATACCAAGGAAACATTTCATGCAAAGATGGGCTCGATAAAGGACAGAAATTGTATGGACTGTGTGGATCACAATAAACTGTGGACAATTCTGAAAGAGATGGGAATACCAGACCACCTGACCTGCCTCTTGAGAAATCTGTATGCAGGTCAGGAAGCAACAGTTAGAACTGGAAAATGGAACAACAGACTGGTTCCAAATAGGAAAAGGATTACATCGAGGCTGTATATTGTCACCCTACTTATTTAACTTATATGCAGAGTACATCATGAGAAACGCTGGGCTGGAAGAAACACAAGCTGGAATCAAGATTGCCGGGAGAAATATAAATAACCTCAGATATGCAGATGACACCACCCTTATGGCAGAAAGTGAAGAGGAACTCAAAAGCCTCTTGATGAAAGTGAAAGTGGAGAGTGAAAAAGTTGGCTTAAAGCTCAACATTCAGAAAACGAAGATCATGGCATCCGGTCCCACCACTTCATGGGAAATAGATGGGGAAACAGTGGAAATAGTGTCAGACTTCATTTTTTTGGGCTCCAAAATCACTGCAATTGGTGACTGTAGGCCTGAAATTAAAAGACGCTTACTCCTTGGAAGCAAAGTTGTGACCAACCTAGATGGCATACTGAAAAGCAGAGACATTACTTTGCCAACAAAGGTCCATCTAGTCAAGGCTATCATTTTTCCTGGGGTCATGTATGGATGTGAGCATTGGTCTGTGAAGAAGGCTGAGCACCAAAGAATTGATGCTTTTGAACTGTGATGTTGGAGAAGACTCTTGCGAGTCCCTTGGACTGCAAGGAGATCCAACCAGTCCATTCTGAAGGAGATCAGCTCTGTGATTTCTTTGGAGGGAATGATGCTGAAGCTGAAACTCCAGTACTTTGGCCACCTCGTGCAAAGAGCTGACTCATTGGAAAAGACTGATGCTGGGAGGGATTGAGGGCAAGAGGAGAAGGGGACAACAGAGGATGAGATGGCTGGATGGCATCACTGACTCGATGGATGTGAGTCTGAGTGGACTTCGGGAGTTTGTGATGGACAGGGAGGCCTGGCGTGCTGGGATTCATGGGGTCGCGAAGAGTCAGACACGACTGAGTGACTGAACGGAACTGAACTGAACAGAAGCAGAAGATATTAAGAACAGATGGCAAGAATACACAGAAGAACTGTACAAAAAAAGGAGCTTCACGATCCAGATAATCATGAAGGTGTGATCACTCACCTAGATCCAGACATCCTGGAATGTGAAGTCAAGTGGGCCTTAGAAAGCACCACTACGAACAAAGCTAGTAGAAGTGGTGGAATTGCAGTTGAGCTATTTCAAATCCTGGAAGATGATGCTGTGACCGTGCTGCACTCAATATGCCAGCAAATTTGGAAAACTCATCAGTGGCCACAGGACTGGAAAAGGTCAGTTTTCATTCCAATCCCAAAGAAAGGCAATGCCAAAGAGTGCTCAAACTACCATCCAGTTGTACTCATCTCACACACTAGTAAAGTAATGCTCAAAATTCTCCAAACCAGGCTTCAGCAGTACGTGAACCGTGAACTTCCAGATGTTCAAGCTGGTTTTAGAAAAGGCAGAGGAACCAGAGATCAAATTGCCAACATCCGTTGGATCATCAAAAAAGCAAGGGAGTTCCTTAAAAGCATCTATTTCTGCTTTATTGACTATCCCAAAGCCTTGACTGTGTGGATCACAATAAACTGTGGAAAATTCTGAAGAAATGGGAATACCAGACCAACTGACCTGCCTCTTGAGAAACCTATATGCAGGTCAGGAAGCAACTGGATATGGAACAACAGACTGGTTCCAAAAAGGAAAAGGAGCACATCAAGGCTGTATACTGTTACCCTGCTTATTTAACTTATATGCAGAGTACATCATGAGAAACGCTGGGCTGGAAGAAGCACAATCTGGAATCAAGACTGCCTGGAGAAATATCAATAACCTCAGATATGCAGATGACAGCACCCTATGGCAGAAAGTGAAGAGGAACTAAAAAGCCTCTTAATGAAAGTGCAAGAGGAGACTGAAAAAGTTGGCTTAAAGCTCAACATTCTGAAAATGAAGATCATGGCATATGGTCCCATCACTTCATGGGAAATAGATGGTAAACAGTGGAAATAGTGTCAGACTTCATTTTTGGGGGCTCTAAAATCACTGCAATTGGTGATTGTAGGCATGAAATTAAAAGACTCTTACCCCTTGAAGGAAAGTTATGACCAACCTAGATAGTATATTGAAAAGCAGAGATATTACTTTGCCAACAAAGGTCCATCTAGTCAAGGCTATGGTTTTTCCGGTGGTCATATATAGATGTGAGAGTTGGACTGTGAAGAAAGGTAAGTGCCTAAGAATTGATGCTTTTGAACTGTGGTGTTGGAGAAGACTCTTGAGAGTCCCTTGGACTGCAAGGAGATCCAACCAGTCCATCCTAAAGGAGATCAGTCCTGGGTGTTCATTGGAAGGACTGATGCTGAGGCTGAAACTCCAGTACTTTGGCCACCTCATGCAAAGTGTTGACCCATTGGAATAGACCCTGATACTGGGAGGGATTGGGGGCAGGAGGAGAAGGGGATGACAGAGGATGAGAGGGCTGGATGGCATCACCTACTCAATGGACATGATTTAGAGTGAACTCCGGGAGTTGTGATGGACAGTGAGGCCTGGAGTGCTGTGATTCATGGAGTCGCAAAGACATGACTGAGTGACTGAACTGAACTGAACTGATGGGACTGGATGCCATGATTATAGTTTTCTGAATGTTGAGTTTATGCCAGCTTTTTCACTATCCTCTTTCACTGTTGTCAACAAGCTTTTTAGTTCCTCTTTGCTTTCTACCATAAGAGTAGTGTCATCTGCATATCTGAAGTTATTGATATATCTCATGGCAATCTTGATTCCAGCTTGCATTTCATTCTGCCTAGCATTTCACATGATTTACTCTGCATTAATTTAAATAAGCAGGCTGACAACATATAGCCTTGATGTACTCCTTTCACAATTTTGAACCAGTCCATTGTTCCATGTAAGGCTCTACCTGTTGCTTCTTCACCTTCGTACAGATATCTCAGGAGGCAGGTAAGGTTTTGTATTCCCATCTCTTGATTTGTCAATGATCCACTGGATGTTGGCAATTTGATCTCTGGTTCCTTTGCCTTTTCTAAATCCAGCTTGAATATCTGGAAGTTCTCAGTTCATATACTTTTGAAGCCCAACTTGGAGGATTTTGAGCATTACCTTGCTAGCATGTGAAATGAGTACAATTGTGTGGTAGTTTCAGAGAAGGCAATGGCACCCCACTCCAGCACTCTTGCCTGGAAAATCCCTTGGACGGAGGAGCCTGGTGGGCTGCAGTCCATGGGGTCACTAAGAGTCAGACACAACTGAGCGACTTCACTTTGACTTTTCACTTTCATGCATTGGAGGAGGAAATGGCAACCCACTCCAGTGTTCTTGCCTGGAGAATCCCAGGGATGGGGGAGCCTGGTGGGCTGCCATCTATGGGGTCTCACAGAGTCGGACACGACTGAAGCAACTTAGCAGCAGCAGCAGCAGTGTGGTAGTTTGAGCATTCTTTGACATTGACTTTTGAGATTGGAATGAAAAGTGGTCTTTTCCAGTCCTGTGGCCAGTGCTGAGTTTTCCAAATTTGCTGGCATATTGAGTGCAGCACTTTTACAGCATCATTTTTCAGGATTTGGAATAGCTCAGCTGGAATTCATCATTTCCATTAGCTTCCCTGCTCTTCACTATGTCCTGGTGTTTGTTCATATGCATATCCATTGAGTCAGTTATGCCATTCAACCATCTCATCCTCTGTCCCCCCTTTCTCCTCCTGCCCGAAGTCTTTCCTAGCATCAGACTCTTTTCCAAATGAGTTTGCTTTTCTCAGTGTGTGGCCAACGTATTGGAGTTTCAGCTTCAGCATCAGTCCTTCCAATGAATGTTCAGGACTGATTTCCTTCAGGATTGACTGGTTGGATCTCCTTGCAGTCACAGTGACTCTCAAGAGTCTTCTCCAGCACCACAACTCAAAAGCATCAATTCTTCAGTGCTCAGCATTTTTTATGGTCCAATTTCACATATGTATATGACTACTGGAAAAACCTTAGCTTTGACTATGCAGACCTTTGTCGGCTTTCATATACTTACTTATGAAGATAGTTCCAGGAATTTTTGGCTGAATATCGGGAATTTTCTACATGACCAAATGAATCATTTGCCAATAAAGAGAATTTCATTTCATTTTCCCTACAAATCTGTGTGTGTGTGTGTGTGTGTATGCATATATACCTTTTACTTATGCTATTGCACCAGTTAGAACTAACAGCATGATATAAAAAGTGGCTGAAGGAGTTTCTTTTTAATTTTTTAAAAGCTTTTTTTTTATCATTAATGATAATAATATTCCATTATTGTAGATCCTGTCAGATGCCTTTTTTCTGTATCAGTTCATATGATCAGGATATGATCATATTTTTTGTGGGTTTTTGTAGCCTATTGATGTGATAAATTACATTGAATGGCTTCTGACTGCTGAAACAGTGTTGCATACTTGGAATAAAGTGCATTTTACCACTTTGTATAATCCTTTTTATGCATTGTAGAATTTGACTTGCCAATATTGCAAAGATTTTTTTCACCTGAGATAATTGAGATTTATTGTCTGAACTTTCTTTTCTCTAAAGTCTCTATCTGCTTTGGTGTCAGGGCAATGCTGCACTCAGAAAACGAGTTAGAATGATTTGTTTTGCTTCTATTTTTTTGGAGTTCTTGAGGAATTGCTATCGTCCTTTAAATATTTGGTAGACTTCTCCAGTGAACCTGTATGATGTGTTCTTTTTTGGAGTGTCATTAATTACTGATACAATTGTAAATAGATGGAGGTTTTTAAATTGGAGTTTCTCAGGTGGCTCATTGGTAGATAATCTGCTGCCAATGGAGGAGACACAGGTGTGATTCCTGGATAGGGAAGATTCCCTGGAGAAGGAAATGGCAACCCATTCCTATATTCTTGCCTAGGAAAAACCATGGACAGAGGAACCTGGTGGGCTAAAGTCCACACGACTTGGTGACTAAACAACAACTGGATTCTAGATTATCTATTTTTCCATGTGTGTTTTGTACTTTATATCTTTCAATAAATTAGCGCCTTTCAACTAAATAATCAAATTTTTGTACATGAACTTGTTTTTAGTGTTTCTTTATTACTCCTTTCATATCCATCAAACAAATAGAGGTACTCTCTCTTTTATATCAATTTAATAATTAGTCTCTTCTTTTTCTATTTAGAATGATAGCATTTTATCAGATGTAATAATCTTTTCAAATAACCTGCTTTGTTGATTTTCATGTCTTCAATTTCCATGATATCTCTTCTAAATTTTATGTACTTTTTATTTTCATACACTTTCTTCAGGCTTAAATTTCTTTTCTTTTGTAAATTTGCTAAAGAGGAAACATAAGTTATAATTTTAAGATTTTTTTTTCTAGCATACACATTTAGTTTTATAAATATCCAAGTGCTGCCTTTGCTGCATCTCACAGATTTTGAAATGTTGAGTTTTAATTTTACTTTGGTTGGGAAAAAAGTTAACTTTTTCTGAGACTTCATTGATTTCATGTGTCATTTAGATGTGTGATGTTTAATTTGCAAATAACTGTTTTTTCCTGCTATTTTTCCATTACTGAATTTTTTAATTTAATTTTTAAATTCCATTTTGATTTGAAATCACACTTTGTTCTATTCTTTACATTTTTAAAGATGTGTTTTATGGCCCAGGAGGGGGTCTGTCATGATGAATATTTCATGTGAGCTTGAAATAAATGTATATTCTGCTGCTGTTGGAAGGTATATTCTGTAAACATCAATTAGATCAAGTTGATTGATAGTGCTGTTCAGGTCAGCTGTGTCCTAACTGATTTTCTGCCTACTTGATCTATCAATTACCAAGGGCTGGTTCTTGAAGTCTCTGACAATAATAGTGGAGTGATCTATTTATCTATGCTATTCAATCGTATTTGCTTGGTACATTTTAACCTTCTACTATTATCTTCATACACATTTAAGAATGTTAAATTCTTTGGGAACTGACACTTTTATCATGATGTAGTAGTAATAGGGGGGTTGCAAAAGAGACTGACACAACTTAGTGACTAAATACACATACACAAACACAGCATGATACATCTTTCTCTATTCTTTACATTTAATCTAAGTGTATGTTTACATGTAAAGTGGGATTTGTTAGACAACATACAGTTTATTTTTGAATTTTTATGCTCTCTGACAAACCTCTTTTATTTGGTATATTTGAAACATTCACATTTAAAGCAATTATTGATATAGTTAGATAGATGTCAGGTTAGTAACTTAATGGTTCAGTTCAGTCACTCAGTCGTGTCTGACTCTTTGCAACCTCATGGAATGCAGCATGCCAGGCTTACCTGTCCATCGCCAACTCCTGGAGCTTGCTCAAACTCATGTCCATCAAGTTGGTGATGCCATCCAACCATCTCATCCTCTGTTATCCCCTTTTCCTCCCACCTTCAATCTTTCCCAGCATCAGGGTCTTTTCAAATGAGTCAGTTCTTCCTGTCCAGTGGCCAAAGTATTGGAACTTCAGCTTCAGCATCAGTTCATCCAATGAATATTCAACTGATTTCTTTTAGAATTGACTGGTTTGATCTTGCAGTCCAAGGAACTCTCAAGGGTCTTCTCCAACACCACAGTTAAAAAGCATCAATTCTTCTGTGCTCAACTTTCTTTATGGCCCAACTTTCACATCCACACATGACTACTGGAAAAACAATAGCTTTCACTAGATAGACCTTTGTTGGCAAAGTAATGTCTCTGCTTTTTATTATACTGTCTAGCAATGGCAACCCACTCCAGTACTCTTGCCTGGAAAATCCCATGGACGGAGGAGCCTGGTGGGCTGCAGTCCACGGGGTCGCTGAGGGTCAGACACAACTGAGGGACTTCACTTCCACTTTTCACTTTCATGCATTGGAGAAGGAAATGGCAAGCCACTCCAGTGTTCTTGCCTGGAGAATCCCAGGGACGGGGGAGCCTGGTGGGCTGCCGTCTATGGGGTCGCACAGAGTCGGACACAACTGAAGTGACTTAGCAGTAGCAGTAGCAGGTTGGTCATAACTTTTCTTCCAAGAAGTAAGCGTCTTTTAATTTCATGCCTGCAATCACCATCTGCAGTGATTTTGGAACCCAAGAAAATAAAATCTGTCACTATTTCCATTGTTTCTCTTTCTATTTGCTAGGAAGTGATGGGACCAGATGCCATGATCTTAGTTTTCTGAATGTTGAGCTTTAAGCCCACTTTTTCACTCTCCTCTTTGACTTTCATCAAGAGGCTCTTTAGTTCTTCTTCACTTTGTGCCGTAAGGGTGGTGTCATCTGCATATCTGAGGTTATTGATATTTCTCCTGGCAATCTTGATTCCAGATTATACTTCATCCATCCTGGCATTTCACATGATGTACTCTGCATATAAGTTAAATAAGCAGAGTGGCAATATACTGCCTAGACATACACCTTTCCCAGTTTGGAACTTAATGCTTAATTAATTAATTTAGTTAGTATTTAATATTTAAATATATTTTGATTTTTCATTGTTTCCCCCCACCTTTTTTTTTTTTTTGGTTTTTGTTAAGCATTTTATATGAGTCCATTTTATATCCTTTATTAGATAATTATTGTATTAAGAAGTAGTGCTTGCCCTAGAATTTGCAATAGACATTTATCTTATGTAAGTTCACTTTCACATAACACTATACAATTTCCCAAGTAGGGTAGGGGCTTAGAACCAAGTATTCCCAATTCCTACCTATAGTTCCTTGTGATATTGTTGTCATTACTATTAATACCGCATATATTTTAATATAACCAAATAAAATCATTTATTTTAATATCAATTAAGTTTTTTAAAAAATAAAGATTTGAGATTGCATTTATTTGTTTTATATCTGGTACTCTCTATTCTTTATACAGATATAACTGTATGATCTATGCGCATCCACCTGCCAGAAGGCTTTCTTTCAACATTTCCTTCATGGTGCATTTACTGACGATGAATTCCCACAGCTTTTGTTTAACTGATAAGTCTTTACCTTCAATTTGAAGAATAACAATTTAATGTGGATAGAATTCTTAACTTTTTTTCTTTTGATATTTTAAGTATTTAACTCCACTCTCTTATGCATGTGTGGTTTCTAAGAACTCTTCTGTGATTGACTCTTGTTCCTCAGTAGGTAAGGTGTTGTACAATTCTAATGCTCTTGGTCCTTTTGAGACTTCACCTTCATTTTGGTATTCTGTGATTTGAATAAGATATATTTAGGGTTTTTGTTTGTTTGTTTTGGTAATTATTCCATGTGATATCTTCTCAGCATACTAGAACTGTGGCTTGTTGAAGATCATTAATTTTAGAAAATCCATAATTACTCTTCAAAGACCTCTTCTGATTCATTCTCTCCCTTTTTTATTTTTGGCATTCCAGTATGCCTATGTTACATCTTTGAATATCACCTGACAGTTCTTGGATGTTCTGTTTCATTTTTTAACTTGCTTTTCTCTTTTCATTTCATTTTGTAAAGTTTACATTGCCCCAATATCAAGCTCACTGTGCCTCTATGCTGGTAGGCTAATCATCTCAGTATGACAAGTTATGCTCTTTGTCAAGTTCAAACACCCACATTAGCACATTTGAAAGAAGACTTGTAATCATATCAATGCCAGGGAAAAGAGAAGAATAAACTCCTCAAATAGTGCTTGTGAGAGTGATAATACCATTTTAGTAATCTGAAATCCCAAGATAGTAGATAGACCAATTATCTCTCTTTGCAGAGTGGATTTCTGTCTCACAGAATTTATATATTTGTCCATGAGTATTCAGACATATTTTGGAGAAAAGCTTATAAATGTAACTTTCAATATTAGCCAAAATAATGATTATATATTAGATAGTACCCATGAGATTCTAGTCTAAGTTTGGCCTAATTGCTTTCAAATATTCATAATTGATCTTTGCATATGTACAGAGTTTAAAATGCTGCTTGAATGTAGTCATAAATATCTTCAGATGTTCTTATATATTTGAACTTACTTAACTTTTAATGTACAGAAATCATGAGCTAGTGCTTTAAGGATACAGTTTCCATTGTTCAAGAAAAATGAAATGAAAACAAATTTATTGAGAATCAGAAATCTCTTTCTTCTTCTTAATTATAATCACAAATTAAATCATTATGGCAGAGAGCCACAAACAGCAATGAACAATAAAATTACTTTTCTACCTTCATTGCTTGTGCAGTAGGATTCAACGTATTTGTATATATTTGAATAAACAACAGTATGATTTTAAAAGTATAAAATTTAAAAGTCATGAATATTTCCAACAGTAATTTTAGACATTTACTTCTACCATATTCATTCTAATTTCATTTTAATTAGCTAAAAAGGTTGCAATTAAGACCATATATCTTAATAATTCTGTAAAGAATGAAGTGCTTCTTTTTGATATCTCTCACAAGGCAGATTTGGAAATGTCAGAGACTGAATTATAGGGGAAAGAAAAAACATTTCATGGACTAGTAATTTAGGCAATATATGCCAAGCAATAAGAAGGGGAGAAAGATAATTGAAATAGGTAGGATAGAAGAAAGATTGTGGGATAAACATTATGTATGGAGGCATACTCCCCAGGTAATGAGGTGATAGATCTAATCTTTTGTAAAATGTAATATACAAACAGTTCTGTTTTCTAGAAACAGACAATACTTGCAGCTATAAAAGAACAAGTAATATCAAGCATTTATTATTCTCCAGTTCTAGCAATAAACAGAAAATTATGAGTGAAAAAAACTCTTTTAGGTTAAGGAACTTGTTTAGTATAATCTTTCTCTAGCTCCAAGTCAGCTCTCAATTATATGCACTGATGCATGAGGAAGTATAATGCAGGTTATTTGAAATGGCAAGGATAAAACCTTGCATATGACTTGATAATGGACAATGAATATTCTGACTTGAGGAGATCTGCAAGGAGATCAAACCAGTCAATCCTAAAGGATATCAACGCTGAATATTCGTTGAAAAGACAGATACTGAAGCTGAAGCTCCAATACTTTGTTCACCTGATGTGAATAGCTGACTCATTGGAAAAGACCCTGGAAAAGATTGAAGACAAAAGGAGAAGAGGGAGGCAAAGGATGAGATGGTTGGATGTCATTACCAACTCAACGGACATGACTTTGAGCAAACTCTGGGAGATAATGAAGAACAGAGAAGTCTGGCATGCTGCAATCCATGAGGTCGCAAAGAGTTGAACACCACTACTTAGCTGCTGAAAAACAATAATGCATATTCTGACTTGAGCCCTAACAATAACAAAGTGCTAATGTCTGCTGGAAGTTTTGTCATGGGGACCAACAACTTGCCTGATCTTTGTGGTAGTACTTGAAGAAAATCTCAGGAGGTATGCTATATTGGTACAGGATTTGGAATTATGCTGCTGTTGCTGCTGCTAAGTCGCTTCAGTCATGTCCGACTCTGTGCGACCCCATAGACGGCAGCCCACCAGGCTCCCCGTCCCTGGGATTCTCCAGGCAAGAACACTGGAGTGGGTTGCCAGTTTCTTCTCCAATGCAGGAAAGTGAAAAGTGAAAGTGAAATGGCTCAGTCATGTCTGACTCTTCACGACCCCATGGACTGCAGCCTACCAGGCTCCTCCCTCCATGGGATTTTCCAGGCAAGAGTACCGGAGTGGGTTGCCATTGCCTTCTCCATTGGAATTATGAGACAAAGTAAAAAACTCTTTTAGTATCTTAGGTCATTTATGCTCCAATCAGTGAAGTTGTTTCAATATCCACAATACCTACCTTACATGATTATTATCAGGAGTCAATAAAATAGAGTATGTGAAAGTATTGGGGACTTATTTTAATTACATTTATTAATGGTATACTATGAGAACAGAGAACTTGTCTTTTATAACATTCAGTCTTCAGTGTATGACCTGGTAACTGGCAATAGTAGGTGCTAAATCAGTATTTCTTGAACTGATGAATAAATTAATGAATCCTCATGAGTATAGTAGGAGAAGGCAATGGCACCCCACTCCAGTACTCTTGCCTGGAAAATCCCATGGACAGATGAACCTGGTAGGCTGCAGTCCATGGGGTCACTAAGAGTTGGACATAACTGAGCAACTTCACTTTCACTTTTCATTTTCATGTATTGGAGAAGGAAATGGCAACCCACTCCAGTGTTCTTCCCTGGAGAATCCCAGGGATGGTGGAGCCTGATGGGCTGCCGTCTATGGGGTTGCACAGAGTTGGACACGACTGAAGTGACTTAGCATAGCATGAGTATAGTTATAACATTATAGGATAAATTCCTGATAACTTTTTAAATAAGAGACATGTTTTACTATGATAATACTAGAGGTAATAATTTTTAAGAAGCCATGTAGGAATATAATTGGAAAAACCTAAAGATGTAAACTCATCAGACACTTGCTAGAGATTCACTTTGCTGGGGCGGCAATGCCCTAACATTAAGGATAATGCACTGAAAAATATATCTACAACAATGGATCATTTTTAAAACCCCCTAGTAGTGAGACCTAATATTATTTGAATATTTAATATTTGTATCCAACTACATTTTTTATCTAAAACTCTAAAATCTGGTTGTATGTATGGTATTATTATGCTCAGTGAACAGATAAAAAATTAATACAAAAAATGTTTAAGCTTGCTTCTAGAATTGACTTGTGATGGGTGCATATACCTGTGAAATACACTAAAAAAAACTAACTTGAACCTATTTGCTGAACATGAATAGAGACACAGAGAATAGACCTTTGGACACAGCTGGGGCAGGAGAAGATGGGACAAATTGAGAGAGTAGCACTGAAATATATACATTACCGTATGTAAAATTGGAGAAGGAAATGACAACCCACTCCAGTATTCTTGTCTAGAGAATCCTGTGGACAGAGGATCCTGGTAGGCTGCTGTCCATAGAGTCGCACAGAGTCAGACACGACTGAAGCGACTTAGCATAGCATGCAAACCTAGAGCTAATTAGAAGCTCAGCTGAGACATACTCTGATGAGTATGACTCAATGTCTTGTCACTTCCCTTAACAACACATAGCCCTTATCTTAATTCAAATACCTGTATTTTGAATTTAGTCTAAGAAAAATAAATACAATATGTGTGTATTATTAAATCTTCTCAGTTGGATAGTCAGCATTGTTAAGTAAAATTCCTTAGGATGACCTTTTTTCTGTTTATGTTTTATAAATCCCAGAGGACTTCACTTTTCTATGGGTTTTCTTCCTTTCTTTTATAAAGTAAAATTATGGGGGAGGAAGGTATGAAAATGGGTGAAAAACAACACCTGAAGTCACCTCAACTTCGACAGTCTACAATCCTAGGAGTTTTATTATTCATACTTGCAAAATATTCAACATTCAAAATATATCTATGAATTACTTTTAAGGGAAGTAGAAAGGAAAGGAGAATTCTTAAACTTTAAAAATCATATCTAATCCTAAAGAATATGAAATGCTTAAGAGTACAGCCCATGTCTTGTTCCTCTTCCTTTATATCCCCCAAACCAAATACCAATCCCTTTATTTGATATTTATCTAATATATATTTTGCTGAATAATTAAATGAGAAAACTGTAATATAGTGTCCTCTTGACAAAGTGGGGGCCAGATATTGAATAATATGCCCCTTTCTCATCAATTTTATTCAATTTAATAGATTGTGGGGTTTTGTAATTTACTCAAATAGAAGATGCAGATTAATATAAAATATAATAAAAGCCCTTACATAATTATGATAGTGTGTGATACAAACTGTATTTATAGATGTACTCACTTTTCAACCTTACATTTTTGCTTTTTAAAATAAATTTAACTAATAATCATTAAGGGCTTCCCTGATAGCACAGTTAAGCAATGCAGGAAACCCTGGTGAGATTCCTGAGTGGGGATGATCTGCTGGAGAAGGGATAGGCCACCCACTTCAGTATGCTTGGGCTTCCCTGGTGGCTCAGCTGGTAAAGAAACCACCTACAATGTGGGAGATCTGCGTTCAGTCCCTGGGTTGGTACAATCCCCTGGAGAAGGGAAAGGCTATCCACTACAGTATTCTGGCCTGGAGAATTCCATGGACTGTACAGTCCACAGGGTCGCAAAGAGTTGGACACAACTGAGTGACTTCATTTTCACTTTCAATAATCGTTTAAACTGAGACCTTGTTAAAACTGAGACCATACTGAATTGAAGTGATTGTATGTAAGGAATCCTTTATATGTATTATAAGTAGTATAATATGTAACTGAATTAATTATTATATGTAACTAAATTAATGGGTAAGCAATATGGCAGTGTGTAGCCCATGGAAGAAAGCAAACTATGTCATGGAACAAAATCTTTCTAAGAAGAATCAAAGTTATCCAATGGAAATCAAATGATGACAATGATGAAGATAACAACCATGTAGATGAAAAGAAGACAGTATTACACAGACAAATGAGCTACATTCTCTCCTGTTTCCCATTGTTGGTTTCTAAAATAGAGTTGTTGAATTTCCCAACAATCAAGGAGCAAGGCCCAGGACTGTTGCCATATTAGGAATGTACATGGGTGGAAGGACAGGAGGAGAGATTCTGTAATGAAAACCTTGCCTGATTTTTCAGTTATCAATCAGCCAAGTTCATGTACATTCACTGGTAGGAGACGTAAGTAACACAAGCCTTTATATCACTGGGCCTTCTCAAAAAGGTAAATGTTTTATGCACACATTCACATTGAACTTCATAAGAATATTATAGCACAAGTAGCAGCATTCCTAGTATATACAGGAAAAAAAAAAGCTGAATTAAGAAAGTGTACATTACTTTTCCTAGTTTTCAGAGTCTATACTGGAAAATGATCCTGTAATTAATCATGACACGACCCTGACTTTCATCTGCTGACATAATGTATTATATATGCCCTCTTCTCTTAATGACTTTTTATTCTAATTGTCTCATGCAAATTGTGTGATTAAAGATATAGACACAGAGACATCTTCACAAGTCAAATATCCCCTGAAGTGCTATGCAGGAAGTGAGCCTGGCACTTGTGATTAGCTGAGGAAAGAATTTCAAATGAATTTCAAATATTTTACAATGCTCATCACTTGGTAAAAACATCAAAGATTGAATTAGCCCAGGTGTTGACTATGTATTAAAGTAAATATTTATATTAATATATATTTTATGTACCTTGTTAATGATTATATAAACACCTTAAGAATGATTAAGAAACACCTTAAGAAGCACATCGAGAAAAAAGACATATATGATAGTCAAGTGTTTATAGGCCAGGATGATCATTACATAGATCATTTCATTTAGTCATGACAACTAGCAAATCAGCTTAACCCATTAAAATTATATTTTCATGATTACCCAGAGATATTCTCTATCAGTGCCTCTTAAAGTACTAGCAGTCCAAAGATCATGATCACATGGCAGTGTTCTGTGGAAAATGAAAGTGAAGTATTCTCTTTCAACATAATACTTACAAACTGTTTCATGTCACTGATGTACTGTCAACAGATAGTCCCTTCTTATTGTGAGGACACCAAGCCAGTGTGACAGAATGCAGAGTAGTGAGATTGTCATTTGTCATTTGTCATTGGATGTCAATGTCATTTGTCAAATGGATAATTTTTTAAACCTCTCCAGAAAGCAGAGACAACTTTGTGGTATTGATAAAGAAATCATAGTTGAAGTTTTTATTATTATTATTTTTATTTGAGACTTTTACTAATGGGTACTTGCAGTTTGTTGACTTTTTTTTGAAAAAAATCAAGTTATAAACTTTTATTACAAATTAAAAATGAGGTTCTTCAAAATCTCAGCTTGACCAGATATGAAACAATTTAAAAACCTTTAAAATGTACTGAGAAAAAAACAAATAGAAAGCATGGGGGTCCAGGCAAATTCTCTTTCAAAGACTGCATATGAAATCCACCTATTTCTCCCCAAACTACAAAGAGCATAAGAGAATGCTCATTGATAGAGTGGTTTTGCTATTTTCTTTTGCCACCAGAAATTACATGGGCACATCTACCCTGTTTCAGAAGCAAGGGGCAGGAACAGTATGGGAAGATGTGTAGCGAATGTTGTTTTCTGAGGTTAGGAAGTGGAATCTAATTAGAAATCAGCGAGATAACTGCTAGCTAAATATAAATGGTGTCTAAATCTGCTTTTCACACAAATTTGGGGGATGAGGAGATAGAAAGTGGTCACAAATTCACTGCTGATGTTGAGTTAGAGAGCAATATAATGGCCAAGAATATGTTCTTAGTGTGTCAATTACACCTCAACTAAAGATAAACAAAGATTTGGTAGGCTATTTGACTTGGTAAGAAAAAAAAAAGAGAGAGAGAGAAGAGATTTTAAGGGAGAAGAAAAAGCAAGAAAAAAAGAAAATATGTTGTCAGTTTTGATCCTGAGTTTCTGGAATTAGGTCAGTTGTTGCTGTGTAAGGAGCATCCCTGTAAGACATAAGAAATCAAATATTTCCAAAATCCCCATGTCAAAGCCATGAATAAGGTTAGGGTGACACATCCAAGTGGAAAATCAAGTGGAGGTAAGATTGGGAGAACCTGGCTAGACAAAGAAAGTGCTCTTGGGTGATGACCACAATCTTGCCAAGGAAAAAATGCAGTTCTCCTTACGTACCATTTGGCGTATGTCTAGCTGGGTTGAACTAGCATACTAAGTTAGACATAGAGCATTCACTGGTTTAAATAGTGTTTAATTATTCAATTCTCAATAGTGTATAATCATGAATTTAAGAGAAGATACTAGTACTTATATCATTTGTATGTGTGCATTCATAATTTGATCACTGTAAAATACTTCTTCCACATTCACCCTTAATGCACTTTATATGTAAGTACTAGAACAAGCTCTTGTGGGTCTACCAGAGTCTTAAATCAGTTCAGTTCAGTTTGTTGCTCAGTCATGTCCAACTCTTTGTGACACCATGGACTGCAGTATGCCAGGCCTCCCTCCCTGGTGATGGTGACACCACTCCATCACCAACTCCTGGAGTTTACCCAAACTCATGTCCATTGAGTCGGTGATGCCATCCAACCATCTCATTCCCTGTTGTCCCCTTCTCTGCCTGCTTTCAATATTTCCCAGCATCAGGGTATTTCAAATGAGTCAGTTCTTCACATCAGGTAGACAAAGTATTGGAATTTCAGCTTCAACATCAGTGCTCACAATGAACATCCAGAACTGATCTCCTTTAGGATGGACTCGTTGGATCTCCTTGAAATCCAGGGACTCTCAAGAGTCTTCTCCAACACCACAGTTCAAAAACATCAATTCTTTGGAGCTCAGCTTTCTTTACAGTCCAACTCTCACATCCATACATGACTACTGGAAAAACCATAGCTTTGACTAGATGGACTTTTGTTGGCAAAGTAATGTCTCTGCTTTTTAACATGCTGTCTAGGTTGGTCATAACTTTCCTTCCAAGGAGTAAGCGTCTTTTAATTTCATGGCTGCAGTCACCATCTGCAGTACTTTAGGAGTCCCAAAAATTAAAGTCTGCCACTGTTTCCATTGCTTCCTCATCTATTTCCCATGAAGTGATGGGACCAGATGCCATAATCTTAGTTTCTTGAATGCTGAGCTTTAAGCCAAGTTTTTCATTCTCCACTTTCACTTTCATTAAGAGGCTCTTTAGTTCTTCTTCACTTTCTGCCATAAGGGTGGTGTCATCTGCATATCTGAGGTTATTGATATTTCCCCAGTAATTTTGATTCCAGCTTGTGTTTCCTCCAGGCCAGGATTGCTCACGATGTACTCTGCATATAAGTTAAATAAGCAGAGTGACAATATGCAGCCTTGACATATCCTATTTCCTATTTGGAACCAGTCTGTTGTTCCATGTCCAGTTCTAACTGTTGCTTCCTGACCTGCATACAGCTTTCTCAAGAGGCAGGTCAGGTGATCTGGTGTTCCTATCTCCTTCAGAATTTTCCACAGTTTATTGTGATCCACACAATCAAAGGCTTTAACATAGTCAATAAAGCAGAAATAGATGTTTTTCTGGAACTCTCTTGCTTTTTCAATGATCCAGTGGATGTTGGTGATTTGATCTCTGATTCCTCTGCCTTTTATAAAACCAGCTTGAACATCAGGAAGTTCATGGTTCACATATTGCTGAAGCCTGGCTTGGAGAATTTTGAGCATTACTTTGCTAGCGTCTGAGATGAATGCAGTTGTGTGGTAGTTTGAGCATTCTTTGGCATTGCCTTTCTTGGGGATTGGAATGAAAACGGACCTTTTCCAGTCCTGTGGCCACTGCTGAGTTTTCCAAATTTGCTGGCATATTGAGTGCAGCACTTTCACAGCATCATCTTTTAGGATTTGAAATAGCTCAACTGGAATTCTATCACCTCCACTATCTTTGTTTGTAGTGATGCTTCCTAAGGCCTACTTGACTTCACATTCAAGGTTGTCTGGCTCTAGGTGAGTGATCACACCATCATGATTAACTCGGTCATGAAGCTCTTGTTTGTACAGTTCTTCTGCGTATTCTTGCCCCTCTTCTTAATATATTCTGCTTCTATTAGGTCCATACCATTTCTGTCCTTGTGCTCATCTTTGCATGAAATATTTTCTTCGTATCTCTAATTTTCCTGAGGTGATCTCAGGTCTTTCCCATTCTATTATTTTCCTCCATTTGTTTGCACTGATCACTGAGGAAGGCCTTCTTATCTCCCCTTGTTATTCTTTGAAACTCTGTATTCAAATGGATATATTTTTCCTTTTCTCCTTTGCTTTTCACTTCTCCTCTTTTCACAGCTATGTGTAAGGCCTCCTCAGACAGCCATTTTGCTTTTTTGCATTTCTTTTTCTTGGGATGGTCTTGATCCCTGTCTCCTGTACACGTCACGAACCTGTATCCATAATTCATCAGGCACTCTGTCTATCAGATCTTAAAACTAGTTCTCATTTCCAATGTATATTCACAAGGAATTTGACTTAGGTCATTTCTGAAGTCTGGTGGTTTTCCCTACATCTTTCAACTTAAGTCTGAATTTGGCAATAAGGAGTTCATGATCTGAACCACAGTCAGATCCTGTTCTTGTTTTTGCTGACTGCATACAGCTTCTCCATCTTTGGCTGCAAAAGATGTAATCAATCTGATTTCAGTGTTGGCCATCTGGTGATGTCCATGTGTAGCGTCTTTTTTGTGTTGTTGGAAGAGGGTGTTTTCTATGCCCAGTGCATTCTCTTGGCAAAACTCTATTAGCCTTTGCCCTGCTTCATTCTGTACTCCAAGGCGAAATTTGCCTGTTACTCCAGGTGTTTCTTGACTTCCTACTTTTGTATTCCAGTCCCCTATAATTAAAAGGACTTTTTTCGGGGGTGTTCATTCTAAAAGGTGTTATAAGTTTTCATAGAACCATTCAATTTCAGCTTCTTCAGCGTTACTGGTTAGGGCATAAACTTGGATTACTATGATATTGATTGGTTTGCCTTGGAAATGAACAGAGATCATTCTGTCATTTTTGAGATTTCATCCAAGAACAAGTGTCTAGCTGCAGCTGCACAGCTTGGAGCAGTGAGCAGCGGAGAGGAGATACCAAACATCCAAGGTTAGGAGAGAAGGCTGTGAGAAGATACACCATATTCAAGGTAATTAACAGTGGCTGTGCTTTTCTGGAGCAGCCATGAATAGATACCCCACGTCCAAGGTATGAAAAACCCCAGTAAGAGAGTAGGCACTGAGAGAAGGCATTAGAGGGCAGACAGACTGAAACCACAATCACAGAAAACTAGCCAATATGATCACGTGAACCACAAACTTGTCTAACTCAATAAAACTAAGCCATGCTGTGTAGGGCCACCCAAGATGGACGGGTCATGGTGGACAGTTCTGACAAAATGTGGTCCACTGGAGAAGGGAATGGCAAGCCACTTCAGTATTCTTGCCTTGAGCACTCCGTGAACAGTATGAAAAGGCAAAAAGATAGGATACTGAAAGATGAACTCCCAGGTTGGTAGGTGCCCAATATGCTACTGGAGATCAGTGGAGAAGTAACTCAAGAAAGAATGAAGGGATGGAGCCAAAGCAAAAAAAAAAAAAAAAAACACCCGGTTGTGGATGTGACTGGTTATAGAAGCACAATCCAATGCTGTAAAGAGTAATATTGCATAGGAACCTGAAATGTTAGGTCCATGAATCAAGGCAAATTGGAAGTGGTCAAACAGGAGATGGCAAGAGTGAATGTCGACATTCTAGGAATCAGTGAACTAAAATGGACTGGAATGGATGAACTTAGCTTAGATGACCATTACATCTACTACTGTGCACAGGAATCCCTTAGAAGAAATGGAGTAGCCATTATAGTCACAAGAGTCCAAAATGCAGGTCTTAAGTAGCCAATATATATATTGTCCTAAATATATGAAGAAAACCACAAATTCTCACATTCATGTTATTATAGACATGGCAATATATGGTCCACTTTTGTAAATAATGTGATATAAATTCAAACTATTCTGACTTGTTGTTTTCTGAAGGTTTCAAATCATGTATACTAGTATTGTTGGGTTTTGATGATAACAGATACTGGTTCATATTTTTATTTCTCTCTTGCAACTGGTGAGTTAATTAAATAAGTAGACAGTTTAATTAGATTCTTTGAGCCTCATTTTCAATACATAATACTAACTTTATGGGGCTGATTTGGAAATGAATGAGAAAATATATGCAAAAGTTGTGGCACAGTGCCTGGCACTTAATAGACTCTTCAGTAGTGTAATTTCTTTCTCCTTTCTTGTTCAAAAGGTTGAGCAGATGGGTAATATGAATTATTTTCAACATAAAGAAATTCTTACATAACATATAGTAACATGACATCACATAAAAATCAGTTTTTGTAACAATGATAAATACTAAAAGCTGCAAACTTAAAGGGGAGACTTTTTTAAACAAAAGCAATCAGTCAAAAGTGCTAAATCAATAAAGATAGAGACAGTGTATGTCTAGGAAAATTGAGTTTATTTCTTGCTAGTGCTCTGCAAGAAGAATATTAATGGATGAATTTTAACTTAAAAGATGGTGAGGGATTTTGAGATTTGTTCATGAGAACAGTAGAGGCTATATTAGCCTGTGGAGGACACAAATATCTGAGATATTCCCATGTTGTATGGGCTATCATGTGCTAGTAGATGACTTCTATGTTGCCTAAAGGCTGCATTATTATGACTCAGAAGAATGTAAAATAGAACACTAAAACCAAAGCAAAAATATCAACAACAGACAACAATAGTAATAAAAACAACCCTGGAAGGATAGAATGCATAACTCAACAAAGGCATGAAATGATGTGCAACTGCTGATTTCAAAGTGGGGCAGAGCAGAGAACATGAATTAAGGAAATTGAGAAGGAAATTCTCAAAGTTTGGTTTATATACTAGAGCCCAGGTTCTAATCATTCAAAAGATGAAGTATCATAAAAATAAAACAAAAGTTTGTCCTTAGAAATAATGATTATTTTGTTCAATTTTTCAGGGAGAAGTTACTAAGATTATTTTGAAAAGATTCTCTGATTCATAATATTAAAAAAAGGAAATTCAATATTACATTCAGCTCAGTTCAGTCTCTCAGTCGTGTCCACCTCTTTGCGACCCCATGAATCACAGCACGCCAGGCCTCCCTGTCCATCACCAACTCCTGGAGTTCACTCAAACTCATGTCTATCAAGTCAGTGATGCCATCCAGCCATCTCATCCTCTGATGTCCCCTTCTCCTCCTGCCCCCAATCCCTCCCAGCATCAGAATCTTTTCCAATGAGTCAACTCTTCGCATGAGGTGGCCAAAGTATTGGAGTTTCAGCTTCAGCATCAGTCCTTCCAATGAACACCCAGGACTGATCTCCTTTAGGATGGACTGGTTGGATCTCCTTGCAGTCCAAGGGACTCTCAAGAATCTTCTCCAACACCACAGTTCAAAAGCATTAATTCTTCAGTGTTCAGTTTTCTTCATAGTCCAACTCTCACATCCATATGTGACCACTGGAAAAACCATAGCCTTGACTAGACAGACCTTTGTTGGCAAAGTAATGTCTCTGCTTTTGAATATGCTATCTAGATTGGTCATAACTTTTCTTCCAAGGAGTGTCTTTTAATTTCATGGCTGCAATCACCATCTGCCACCATCTGCAGTGATTTTGGAGCCCCCAAAAATAAAGTCTGACACTGTTTCCACTGTTTCCCTATCTTTTTGCCATGAAGTGATGGGACCAGATGCCATGATCTTCGTTTTCTGAATGTTGAGCTTTAAGCCAACTTTTTCACTCTCCTCTTTGACTCTCATCAAGAGGCTTTTGAGTTCCTCTTCACTTTCTGCCATAAGGTTGGTGTCATCTGCATATTTGAGGTTATTGATATTTCTCCCGGCAATCTTGATTCCAGCTTCTGCTTCTTCCATCCCAGCATTTCTCATGATGTACTCTGCATATAAGTTTAATAAGTAGGGTTACAATATACAGCCTTGACATACTCCTTTTCCTATTTGGAACCAGTCTGTTGTTCTATGTCCAATTCTAACTGTTGCTTCCTGACCTGTATATATGATAAAGCAAAAACTTCATCAACTATGCTTGTATCCAGATGTAAATTTGATGTTGAATTTTATTTTTTAATCAACCAAAGTATAGTGAATATTACATGTGCACATGAAATAAGTATGTGTTCCTTTCAAAGCAATGATTACCATTTGGGCTCCAAAACCACTGCAGATGATGATTGCAGCCATGAAATTAAGAGCTTACTCCTTGAGAGGAGAGTTATGACCAACCTAGACAGCATATTGTAAAGCAGAGACATTACTTTGCCAACAAAGGTATCTAGTCAAGGCTATGGTTTTTCCAGTAGTCATGTATGGATGTGTGAGTTGGACTATAAAGAAAACTGAGCACTGAAGAATTGATGCTTTTGAACTGTGGTGTTGGAGAAGACTTTGAGAGTCTCTTGGACTCAAGGAGATCCAACCAGTCCATCCTAGAGGAAATCAGTCCTGAATATTCTTAGGAAGGACTGATGTTGAAGCTGAAACTCCAATACTTTGGCCACCTGATGCAAAGAGCTGACTCATTGGAAAGACCCTGCTGCTGGGAAAGATTGAGGGCAGGAGGAGAAGGAGACAACAGAGGATGAGATGGTTGGATGGCATCACCGACTGAATGGATATGGGTTTGAGTAAACTCTGGGAGTTGGTTATGGACAGGGATGCCTGGAATGCTGTACACAAACTTTAACTTTATAATTGTTCTTGGTGGAGAATTGGTTCAGAATCTCCTATCGATACCAAAATTCATCAGTGCTCAAGCCCCGTGTATAAAATGGTGTAGTATTTGCATAGAAGTAAAGCTCATTCTCCTGTTTAATTTAGATCATCTCTAGATTACTTATAATACTTAATATAATATAAATGCTATGTGTTTTGTTACAAACACAATGTAAATCCTACGTAAACAGCTGATGGACACATAACAAATTTGTTTTCTTTTTAAAAATTTCTGAATTTTTTTGTATATTTTTATCCACAGTTGGTTGAATCTATGGATACAAAAGACTGTTTGTATTTTAGAATTCCATGGGATAGTTTCATCATATTGTCATCTCCAAGTTATTTATCTCTTGAAAATATATCATTTTGCTTTTTCACAAACATATCTTGTTATTTTTGATTGAGCACAAAATTGTGTGTAAGGATTGAGAAATTTATAACTAAAAATTGAAACAACCAGCTGTTTTCTTCTGTCAAGTCATTAGCATGAAAGATTGGGTCAGTCTGATTATTGGTTGAGCTCGATCTGGGCTTTGCTTTTGAAAATATTGTCTCTAGTATTCTTATTTCTACACACTTCTCATTCCTCCAGCAGTAGATTTTTGTTGCTTATTATTTGGTGTTAGATTTGTGATCCAGAGAGAGAACATTTTAATTTTCTCCTGTTGTAGCCTCTGTTTTTGGTGAGACCTATGCTTCTAGGTTTAAGGTTGGACTTTTTAAGCCTTTCTTCACTCTCTTCCTCTTGCAAGACAATAGTTCCCTGTGTCTATCTTGGACCTTGACTTGAGATATTTTCTTGCTCTTTCACCAGTGGTAGGTGGCTTGTATTTTTACCCTTCTTCAAAGACACACCATCATCACCATCAACAACAAAAATCCTGGACCTGTATTTGGTTTCCTGGGGCACAGGAAGGGTTTTATAACTTCAGAAAAGTAGAAGGTTCTAACTTCTCCACCAGTTTCTTTAAGCAGCAAAAATTTTGATGTGCTTTCTCTAGTGGCTTAAAGCAATTTTAATTAATATTTACTACTATTATTAATGCTTGTGAGAAGGGTTCTAGCAAGAGTTTATGCCTCTCCCAGGTCAGCAGCCATGACTGTGCATTGAGGAAGCTCCCTCCCACCCCCCCACCCTCCCCCACCCCCACCTCTCCCCCCGGCCCAGGCTTCTCTTGTCCATACTCTTTTTGTGAGTAGCCAGAAGAGATGCACAGAAAAGAGCTTCTGAGGAAGTGTGAATTCTCCCACATCTGAATCTATTTTAAGTTGGTGTGCTAGCCCATATATGGCCTTTAGAAATTTGCTAAAATTTCAACTGATTTATTCTTACCCACTTCTGTGGAGACTGGTTCTTCCTCTGATGCCTGTCAAAGGAGAAACTGTTCATATATATCTGCTCTCCTTGGAGGCATTTGTTACTCTCTGGAATTCAGTTCTGTGTTGCCTTATGACCTTAGTTCTTTGACAGGGTCAAGGAAAATGATGATTTTGTAGATCATCTGGTTTTTATTATTCTTAGGATGGTAGTAACAGTCTCTTGGCCACCTCATGCGAAGAGTTGACTCATTGGAAAAGACTCTGATGCTAGGAGGGATTGGGGGCAGGAGGAAAAGGGGATGACAGAGGATGAGATGGCTGGATGGCATCACCGACTTGATGTACGTGAGTTTGAGTGAACTCCGGAAGATGGTGATGGACAGGGAGGCCTGGCATGCTGCGATTCATGGGGTTGCAAAGAGTCGGACACGACTGAGCGACTAAACTGAACTGAACAGTCTCTTGCCTCTTTCTGCATCTTACTCACAGGCAGAGTTCCCAGTCACTTCTATACCTTTAATGTATGCTGCAATTGAAGGCAAACTAAGGATTCATTTATTTTTGTATTTCATTTTGCTTATTGTTCATTTCTCCTCACTAAAAGAAAAATAAATCTTGAAGGTGAGGATTTATTTCAGTTTTGTTGAACACTATTGTAAAGAAAGCTGAGAGCTGAAGAACTGATGCTTTTCAATTGTGGTACTGAAGAAGGATCCTGAGAGTCCCTTGGACTGAAAGGAGCTCAAACTAGTCAATTCTAAAGGAAATCAACCCTGAATATTCATTGGAAGGACAGATACTGAAGCTGAAGCTCGAAAATTTGTTTACCTGATGTGAAGAGCAGACTCATTTGAAAAGACCCTAATGCTGGGAAAGATTGAGGACAAGAGGAGAAGGGTGTGACAGAGGGTGACTTTTTTGGAGGACATCATTGACTCAATGGGCATGAGTTTGTGCAAACTTTGAGACACAACAAACGACTGGAAACCCTGGCCTGCTGCAGTTCATGTGGTTGAAAAAAAGTCAAATATGACTAAGTGACTGAACAACAATAACTGTACTTGGAACACTTAGGAAACAGATCTGCTGCAAATATACTTCTCAGTAAAAGTTATTGAATAAAATAATATTTAATAAGATAGAACTGAATGAGGCATTGGGAATGTTTAAAAAATATTTAATATAGGTAATAGTTTACCTATAATTTAGAGGAGAAAAGTGGTTTTCAAATGTATTAAATAAATTGACTTGACAGGGAGGGAGGAAAGAATAAGTGTATATGTGTCAAGCCTGCTGCTGCTAAGTCACTTCAGTTGTGTCCGACTCTGTGTGACCCCATAGACGGCAGCCCACCAGGCTCCCCCATCCCTGGGATTCTCCAGGCAAGAACACTGGAGTGGGTTGCCATTCCCTTCTTCTGGGTTTAAATGCTGATTCTATTTACCACATTTGATATTTTGAGAAAGTCACTTAACTTTTTCGGCCTTCTGTATTCTATTCTCTACCTAAGGCTAATAACTCTAAACTGTTACATTAAAAACTAGTAGAAATATTGTTTAAAGCAACTATCACATGATTAAGTACTCCTATTCCTCCTAATGATAGTATTCTTTTTGTATGATTGCTCATATCTGGAACCAAATTTTATTTTCCCTGAAACTAAATCCCAAGCATATTTTAATTTATCATGTCACCTTTGAAACGTGGAATATTTGAGGGGAAGAAGAGTCTAAGTTTGCAGAACTGGAATGTGCACATTTCTAAGAATGCATTTAAGAGAGCTGGCTGCTCTCTGTTCTCTGACCCAGGAGGCAAGCTCAATTCTCCTTTGTGCAAAATTGAAATATGAATAAATATTAATAACACGCAAAATAAGGTAAGGAATAATAGAAAGGTTTTAGATTTAAACCCTCAGCAACTAATTTTGAAGGAAAAAATCAAGTTATGTTTTTCTAAGCAGAGGTGTTTTTAAAAAAGTACTTGATAAAGCAAATAGTATCAAAGAGAATGTCAGAGATGATATTGATGAGTAAACAAATGTAATATCGGGAAGGACTTTCTAGACTTTGCTGCTTTGGGTTCTGTCAAGGTGATGGGAATATGCAAAGGATTAAAAGAAAATAATAGTTTACATATTTTAAATTTATCTCTCAGCAGAATGGAATGCTGTTAGGTATGGAGTTATAGAGTTCATTAAAATTCATATGTTTTATTGCTGTATGTTGTTTGAGACATGGAGTCTGGTATGCCTAGGGAGGGACACAGCAGACAAGAGAGTTAATGGCAACAAAAAGGAACATCATGAAAGTTGTAATGTAAGTTGAGTTACAAATGCAATCATCATCACATTGAGTAAAAAAGAAAATCAACTTCCTGCATATCGGTGCAAGTTTCTGGGATGCTTAGGTCTGCAACCCAGCATGCAGCACTTTATTCATTTTCAAAGAGTGATAGACCTTTCTGTGCCATTAAAAAAAAAAAAAAATTTTCCCTGGGTTCAAATTTCATGGGGCTGATAAGAAATTTTGAAAATATCTTAGTGATGATAAAACACATTTTTCCTATTTGAAACAGAATTCTGTAGGGATTTATTTTGTCTCTCTGGAAAACAGCCTGAGGCATTACGTGCTAATGTATTGGTTAACATCTATTTTTGAGAGTCCATTAGGCAAGGAAACTCAGGCTGAAAACTAGTGTTTTGTTTCTTTATTTTGTTATATGGTTAGAAATATGTGAAGCCACTTTGCAAACTAGAAAGACATCATAGCGAAAGTAATCTCAGGTATCATCAAAGAAGCTTATTATTTTATAGTTGAGAAATCTAAGGCTTAAATTGAGGAACACTATGACCCATGGCACCTAATTATTATGTTCATTGGCTAGATTTTATTCTAAGTGTCCTGAATGTCAATTCAGTATTCTTATACTAGTGTATTGCATTTGAGTGAACTTTCATAAATTATTAATCATGTAGAGGAGCCTGGGTCGTAAAGAGTTAGACACAACTGAGCAGCTAAGCACAGCACAGCACAGCAACAAATACATTATTTCATTGAGTAGTTTAAAATTGATGCTTGGGGCTGGTGCACTGGGACGGCCCAGAGGGATGGTATGGGGAGGGAGGAGGGAGGAGGGTTCGGGATGGGGAACACATGTATACCTGTGGCGGATTCATTTTGATATTTGGCAAAACTAATACAATTATGTAAAGTTTAAAAATAAAATAAAATTAGAGAAAAAAAATTTCTTTCATATTTTAAGGTAATGACTTTTCTGTCATTATGCTAATATAAATTATTTTATTTTTAAAATTATTAACTGTCATTTTTGTAATTACACATGTCACAAAATAAGGATGATATGTACAAAGTGTGTGTGTGATTAGTCACTCAGTCTTTTCTGACTCTTTGCAACCCCATGGTATCCCTCAAGGCTCCTCAGTCTATGGGATTATTCAGGCAAGAATACTGGAATAAGTTGCCGTGCCCTCCTCCAGCGGATCTTCTTGACTCAAGAATTGAACCCACATCTCTTATGTCTCCTGCATTGCAGGTGGATTCTCTACCAACTGAGACATTTGGAAAATGTATAAATTAGAGAGAGAATAAAGACTGTCCAAATGCTACTATTCCTAAGAAAACAAAATTCACATTTAGTACAAATTAACATTCAATGAGACTTAGAGTTTACTAAGATATGAATTCTTTCCTGAAGAAACTTATGTCTAATAGTGAGGCAGATGCTAAGTAAATGATTATGAAGTTTGATTGTACTTGAAATAATATAATAGTAGAGAGAAGAGACTTTTTTTGAGGATTAGTTTAATTGGGCAGGTGAAGCAACAAACCTGGAATTCATGGTGTACATGGTATATTTTAGGGACATATTGTAGGTTGCATAGTTTAGTGGTTAAATAATATTACAAAGAGTTTCCACAGATTGGATTTTTTAATTAACAGACTGTACATCTAAATAAAAGCATGGCTATTAATAAACGAATCTACTCTCAGCTTAGACATTAATTAGAAAATGACTTTGGGTTAGAAGGGTGAGAATATAAGCTTTTTCGGTGGAGTGATAACATTGGTAAGAACTCTCAAAATTCAGGATTGCAAAACAGATATCTCTCCATCACCAGAAGACTTAGACATTTCTCCAAGGCATAGAGTAATCAATTTTAGGAAAAGGTGTTCAATATTATTAGTCATTTGAGAAATAAAAAATAAAATCTCAATGGAATATTATTACACATTGACTAGCACTGCTAACATAATCCTCACAAGCTGAGTGTTGGCACGGTTTAGGAGCAACTAAAACTCTCATATGTTGGTGGCGGTGGTTGGTGAAAAATGGAACAGACACTCTGGAAAACAGTTCAGCACTTTCTTACACCATATTGATTATATTAAATTCATCATCACTCAGAACAGATTCAGTTCAGTTCAGTTGCTCAGTCATGTCTGACTCTTTGTGACCCCATGGACTTCAGTATGCCAGGCCTCCCTGTCCATCACCAACTCCTGGAGATCACTCAAACTCATGTCCATTGAGTCAGTGATGCCATCCAGCCATCTCATCCTCTGTTGTCCCCTTCTCCTCCTGCCCCCAGTCTCTTCCAGGATGAGAGTTTTTTCCAATGAGTCAACTCCTCACGTGAAGTGGCCGAAGTATGAGAGTTTCAGCTTCAGCATCAGTCCTTCCAATGAACACCTAGGACTGATCTCCTTCAGAATGGACTGGTTGGATCTCCTTGCGGTCCAAGGGACTCTCAAGAGTCTTCTCCAACACCACAGTTCAAAAGCATCAATTCTTCAGCACTCAGCTTTCTTCACAGTCCAACTCTCACATCCATATATGCCCACTGGAAAACCATAGCCTTGACTAGACGAACCTTTGTTGGCAAAGTAATGTCTCCGGTTTTTAATATGCTATCTAGGTTGGTCATAACTTTCCTTCCAAGGAGTAAGCGTCTTTTAATTTCATGGCTGCAATCACCATCTGCAGTGATTTTGGAGCCCCCCAAAAAATAAAGTCTGACACTGTTTTCACTGTTTCCCAATCTATTTCCCATGAAGTGGTGGGACCGGATGCCATGATCTTCGTTTCCTGAATGCTGAGTTTTAAGCCAGCTTTTTCACTCTTCTCATTGACCTTCATCAAGAGGCTTTTCAGTTCCTCTTCACTTTCTGCCATAAGGGTGGTGTCATCTGCATATCTGAAGTTATTGATATTTCTCCCAGCAATCTTGATTCCACCTTGTGCTTCCTCCAGCCCAGCGTTTCTCATGATGTACTCTGCATATAAGTTAAATAAGCAGGGTGACAATATACAGCCTTGATGTACTCCTTTTCCTATTTGGAACCAGTCTGTTGTTGCATGTCCAGTTCTAACTGTTGCTTCCTGACCTGCATACAGATTTCTCAAGAGGCAGGTCAGTTGGTCTGGTATTCCCATCTCTTTCAGAATTTTCCACAGTTTATTGTGATCCACACAATCAAAGGCTTTGGCATAGAAAATAAAGCAGAAATAGATGTTTTTCTGCAACTCTCTTGCTTTTTCAATGATCCAGCAGATGTTGGCAATTTGATCTCTGGTTCCTCTGCCTTTTCTAAAACCAGCTTGAACATGTGGAAGTTCATGGTTCACGTATTGCTGAAGCCTGGCTTGGAGAATTTTGAGCATTACTTTACTAGCGTGTGAGATGAGTACAATTGTGCGGTAGTTTGAGCATTCTTTGGCATTGCCTTTATTTAGGATTGGAATGAAAACTGACCTTTTCCAGTCCTGTGGCCACTACTGAGTTTTCCTAATTTGCTGGCATATTGAGTGCAGCACTTTCACAGCATCATCTTTTAGGATTTGAAAGAGCTCAACTGGAATTCCATCACTTTCACTTTCTTTGTTTGTAGTGATGCTGCCTAAGGCCTACTTGACTTCACATTCCAGGATGTCTGGCTCTAGGTCAGTGATCACACCACCATGATATCTGGGTTGTGTAGATCTTTTTTGTACAGTTCTTCTGTGTATTCTTGCCCCTCTTCTTAATATCTTCTGCTTCTGTTAGGTCCATACCATTTCTGTCCTTTATCGAGCCCATATTTGCATGAAATGCTCCCTTGGTATCTCTAATTTTCTTGAAGAGATCTCTAGTCTTTCCCATTCTATTGTTTTCCTCTCTTTCTTTGCACTGATCACTGAGAAAGTCTTTCTTATTTCTCCTTGCTATTCTTTGGAACTCTGCATTCAAATGGGTATATCTTTCCTTTTCTCCTTTGCTTTTTGATTCTCTTCTTTCACAGCTATTTTTAAGGCCTCCTCAGACAGCCATTTTGGTTTTTTGCATTTCTTTTTCTTGGGGATGGTTTTGATCCCTGTGTCCTGTACAATGTCACAAAACTTTGTCCATGGTTCATCACATCTAGCCCTTTAAATCTATTTGTCATTTCCACTGTCTAATCTTAAGGAATTTGATTTAGGTCATACCTGAATGGTTTAGTGGTTTTCCCCACTTTCTTCAATTTAAGTCTGAATTTGGCACTAAGGAGTTCATGGTCTGAGCCACAGTCGGCTCCCGGTCTTGTTTTTGCTGTCTGTAAAGAACTTCTCCATCTTTGGCTGCAAAGAATATAATCATTCTGATTTTATTTTATTTTATTTATTTTTTGTGTGTGTAATAAAGTTTTATTAAAGTATAAAGGAGATAGAGAAAGCTTCTGACATAGGCATCAGAAGGGGGCAGAAAGAGTACCCCAATCATTCTGATTTTAGTGTTGGCTATCTGGTGATGTCCAAGTGTTAGTCTTTCTTGTGTTGTTGGAAGAGGGTGTTTGCTATGACCAATGCGTTTTCTTGGCAAAACTCTATTAGCCTTTGCCCTGCTTCATTCTGTACTCCAAGGCCAAATTTGCCTGTTACTTCAGGTGTTTCCTGACTTCCTACATTTTCATTCCATTCCCCTATAATGAAAAGGACATCTTTTTTGGGTGTTAGTTCTAAAAGGTCTTGTAGGTCTTCATAGAACTGTTCAACTTCAGCTTCTTCAGCATTACTGGTCTGGCTGGGTATGAACTTGGATTATCATTATATTGAATGCTTTGCCTTGGAAATGAACAGAAATCATTCTGTTGTTTTTGAGGCTGCAGCCAAGTACTGCATTTGGATTTTTTTGTTGACTATGATGGCTACTCCATTTCTTCTAAAGGATTCCTGCTCACAGGAGTAGTTAAAATGGTCATCAGAGTTAAATTCACCCATTCCAGTCCACTTTAGTTCACTGATTCCTAGAATATCGATGTTTACTCATGCCTTCTCCTGTTTGACCACTTCCAGTTTGCTTTGATTCATGGACCTAACATTTCAGGTTCCTATGCAATATTGCTCTTTACAGCATTGGACCCTGCTTCTATCATGAGTTACATCCACAACTGGGTGTTGTTTTTGCTTTGGCTCCGTCTCTTTATTCTTTATGAGTTATTTCTCCACTGATCTCCAGTAGCATATTGGGCACCTACCAACCTGAGACTTCATCTTTCAGTGTCCTATCTTTTTGCCTTTTCATACTGTTCATAGGGTTCTCAAGGCAAGAATACTGAAATGGTTTGCCATTCCCTTCTCCAGTGGTCCACATTCTGTCAGAACTCTCCACTATGACCCGTCTGTCTTGGTTCGCCCCACACGGCATGGCCTCATTTCTTTGAGTTAGACAAGGCTGTGGTCCATGCGATTAGATTGGCTAGTTGTCTGTGATTGTAGTTTCAGTCTGTCTGCCCTCTGATGCCCTTTCTCAGCACCTACCATCTTACTTGGGTTTCTCATACCTTGGACGTAGGGTATCTCTTCATGGCTGCTCCAGCAAAGCAAAGCCACTGCTGCTTACCTTTGACATGTGGTATGCCCTTTCGGCCGGTGCTCCTGACCTTGGATGTGGGGTATCTCCTCTCTGCTGCTCGCCGCTCCTGTGCTGCCCAACTGCCACTAGCCACTTGCTGTTCAGCCACCATGCCCTCTCAGCACCTACCATCTTGCTGGGGTTTTCTTACCTTGGATGTGGGGTATCTCCTCTCTGCCACTCACTACTCTTGCAACATAGGATCCCTCTAACTGCTGAAGTGGATGTAAAGGAAGTAAACTGTCATATTTTCTGATAGAAAAATAAATGGGCTCAACCACTGGGAAAATAATTTTATACCTATTAAAGCTAAATATAAGTCAACATACAGCCCAACATTTTTATTCCAAGAGAAATGTGTTTGTCAACTAAAGGGTACATCCAAAAATGTTCATAGCAACTTTACTAGTTAGAGCAAAAATGTAGGAACAGCTTAAATAAAGAACAAATAAAGAATGTCTAAAAATTAAAATGAGGTTTATTTCCATAGAGGAGCACCCCACAGCAATGAAGATAAACAAGCTAACATGCAACAGTGTAGAACCTCACAGACATATTGATGGAAAAATACAAGCACACACAAGTACATGTATGTAATTCATTAGTGATATATCCTAAAAACAGCAAAACTAATATCCAATAATAGAAGTAAGAGCAGGAGTTAACCTTGAACAAACTAAGTGAGGTGGGACATGAGGGATCATCCTCGGGTGATGAAAATATTCTGTATCTTAGCCTGAATAGTCCTTTACATGAATTCACTTATATGTAAATCTGTTATCTGTCTAAGATTTGTGTACTTCACTGTATGCTTTGTATACCTCAATTTTTAAAATAACATCTTTTTAAAAAGGAAAATAAAAATAGGGAAAGGAAATAGAAGAAAGGAAAAGAGAAAAAATATTTTCAGATATTCTTTCTTTTTTTTTAAGGTATTCTTTTTTATAGTATTTGTATTCAGTTACTCCTAATCTAAACGGCAATCCTAGAGTAGATAAAATTAGTGAACCTCCAGCTTATCTGAGCATGTTATTTATTCCACACAGATATTTAATTATCCCACAACCTCAGTTATTAGTCATCTGTTGATGGATTCACATTAACATATAAATCATTATGCCAATTAAGTGATTTAATATGGAACATATTCTTCCTTAGCAGCTAGAGTCCTGTATACATTTCATCACCACCCCCTCCTTTATATCTAACAATCTGAGGAATAATTAGAAGATTTGCTTGCACAGCTCATGCACTGCACAACTAAAGAGGACGTGTTCACATCACAGTCTAAGGTGATGTCATCCTCTTGATTTGTATAAAACAGTGGTTTTGGTTACCTGATAAAGAAAATGTGATGATTTAGAGAATATTTTGCCTAAGTTCTGGCAAAGCCTGTTATTATTTATCCCCCATTCTATTAACTCCTACGATTTCCCCTGCATTGTAACGGAAAAACCAGGGACAATATAGGCAATCCTGTTTGGTCCTCATTATGAGGTACACATGTGAGATTTGTAACACAGAAGGGAAGTAGAAGTCACAACTGTGTTGAGTAATTTGTGGGCAGATGCATATTCAGAGAGTTGATGCAGGGTGCTAAGCAGCTTCTGCCGGGATTCCCAGGTACCACCAATCATGGTAATGAGGAGAACTTAAGACATTGGCTTCTCTGATCTTTGTTCCCTCAGACTTGTAAATGGTTGTATCAATATTGAACTCTTTATGACCATTCAGTCCTTGAGTACACAGAACAGTTTCTGTCTTTCTTATAAAAGCACTTATTGAAGCATTTCCCAACAGTAAACACTAATTCTCTAAAGCTTTGGTTGTTTATTTTTCCACAAACATATTTAGTATCTCTTTCCCATGGAGTCACAATGGTGAAATTCCTTCTGGAAAATTGAATTATTTGACATGTTTTAAGCATGACATCCCTATGATAAAGAAGATACCATAGACTAAGTTATAAATTATCACAAATAATTTGTGGACACTGAAAATATTTATTGGTTTTTACCTTTGTTTTTGACACTTTGTTAGTGTGAAAATTAAAAAAAGCAACTTTAAAGTACAATTTTAAGAAGTCGAAATAGGAAGACCTTATCTAAAGTAGAGGGAGACCTCCCAGAGAAAAAGATATTTAGGTTGGCAAATGGAGTTGATGTTAGTTTAATAAAGGTAAAAACTGGAATATTGCAAAGGTCCTCCTCAGGACAAGGCTATCTCATCTCTTTCCAAATAATACCTGTAGGTTAATTTAGAAAAATCCTCACAGTAATGGGAAAGTCTGTTATAGCCTGCAAACATACATGCTTTGAAAACAACGTTTTCACAAAGAAGACATGTATTTAAGACTGGACCAGTCTTGGATAGATTTGCACAATGCCCATATTGCAATGATTAGAAATTTAAATGTGCTATCTGACAGGTGCTCTACATTATGGACTGTTAATAGGACATATTTCAAACTGTCAGTCTCCAAATATGGCTAATGATTTTTAAGGTAACATTATCCACTCTTAGTTAAAACAATCTCCCTTCCTGGTGCCATGTTTGGCATTCTGTGTTTGTTACTGAATCTGATTTCATCATCAGTATAGTCCTGTAAAGTAGCATTTATTTTACTGAGAAATATGAAAATGAAAAAAGTATACAACTTACCACTTGACACAGATGTAGCGAACAGTAGGCAGGTGAATGAACCTAGGTCTGACTCCAAGGCCTGGAATATTTTCTTCGCTATGGAACAGCTCCTAAGACTACTGCATGTTTCTACATCTCTGGCAACTGGTATGAAGCAATGTATTTATTTTTTAAGTTCCTGTGAGTTCGACTACATTTAACATTTCTGTAAGAAATGAGATTTGTTTAAAAAAAATTAGATTTGTTGAAACTATATCATGTACTAGATCTTGTTTTAACTATTTAATAAACACTGTATCATTGGAGTAAATATGTTACCTTTACTCTAAGGAGAACTTAGAAACTAAGAGAGAGAAAAGTCCAAAAAGTTGGTAAGAGGAGTTTATATTTAAAATCCATCTAATTAGACTCTGACTAAACCCTATAGCCTTTTCAACTGTCCAGAAGGCATGATCTCTAACAGAAAAACCTAACAGTTTCAGTAGTTAATACCTAATCATGTAAAAGCAAATTTCTCAGTGAAAGAAGATTTAATTCCATGTGTTAAAGAAACTGATAATTCATTCTGGCAAGCAGCTAAAATAATACATCAGAATGGGCTTTAAGATATAAATTAACATACACTAGAAACTAAATATAGATGTTATAGCTGAGATAGGAAACTATGTAAACAAACCAAAGTTTGTTTGAAGGATGAACACTTGGTAGCTGAAAACTTTACACTTAGCCACCACAGTATACCAGGGCACATTACATGGTTTCATGGAACAACTACAAAAATTTTTGAATTGTTGGAAAAAGTTATCCTGTTGTCTGGCCCTAAAAAAGAGGCCAGCTCATTGCTGGAAGACAAAAACCTTAGTTTTCTAGATAATAGAGAAAATAAAATACAAAAGAAAAAGCAACTGTTGTAGGTAGGTATTTTTCTAGCTGGAAAGCACCTGCAAAATCATTGAGTAAAGCCATCTTATTTTAAAACTGTGAAAATGAAGACTCTGAGAAGATTAAAGTCATATCTAACATCATGTGATGTTAGATATTTTATTAGATATAATAACTTAGGTCTCCTTTTCTCAACCCAGTGGTTTCCTGCAGACCATGCATTAGTATGGGTAGGGGGTGGAGTGAGACTAGGAAATAAAACTTCCAAGAAATGTTTGTTGACTTTATACACGTAGAAGTGTTGTACATACAATGAAAAGTACATTTTCAGCTTAGACCACAAAAGAAGTGAGTCTTCCCAGCAAACACTATTTGGAATCCCCTTTTATTTCCACAACTTCAGTGGTATGTTGATCATAATAGAGTCAAAAAACAAAAAGCCAAAAAAAGAGAAAACACAACTCTACTGTCCTAATTCGGAGAGGAAGAGATTGATGTAAAAATGGAGTTCCACTCACCTTTTGCATAGATTAATTAATGAAAAAGAATTAACTCTGGGCTTTCTATTTTGTTCCATTGATCTGTATTTCTGTCTTTGTGCCAGTACCATACTGTCTTGATAACTGTGGCTTCGTAGTAGAGCCTGAAGTCAGGTAGGTTGATTCCTCCAGTTCCATTCTTCTTTCTCAAGATAGCTTTGGCTATTCGAGGTTTTTTGTATTTCCATACAAATTGTGAAATTATTTGTTCTAGTTCTGTGAAGAATACCATTGGTAGCTTGATAGGGATTGCATTGAATCTATAAATTGCTTTGGGTAGTATACTCATTTTCACTATATTGATTCTTCCAATCCATGAACATGGTATATTTCTCCATCTATTAGTGTCCTCTTTGATTTCTTTCACCAGTGTTTTATAGTTTTCTATATATAGGTCTTTAGTTTCTTTAGGTAGATATATTCCTAAGTATTTTATTCTTTCCGTTGCAATGGTGAATGGAATTGTTTCCTTAATTTCTTTCTGTTTTCTCATTATTAGTGTATAGGAATGCAAGAGATTTCTGTGTGTTGATTTTATGTCCTGCAACTTTACTATAATCATTGATTAGTTCTAGTAATTTTCTGGTGGAGTCTTTAGGGTTTTATATGTAGAGGATCATGTCATCTGCAAATAGTGAGAGTTTTACTTCTTCTTTTCCAATTTGGATTCCTTTTATTTCTTTTTCTGCTCTGATTGCTGTGGCCAAAACTTCCAAAACTATGTTGAATAGTAATGGTGAAAGTGGGCACCCTTGTCTTGTTCCTGACTTTAGAGGAAATGCTTTCAATTTTTCACCATTGAGGATAATGTTTGCTGTGGGTTTGTCATATATAGCTTTTATTATGTTGAGGTATGTTCCTTCTATTCCTGCTTTCTGGAGGGTTTTTATCATAAATGGATGTTGAATTTTGTCAAAGGCTTTCTCTGCATCTATTGAGATAATCATATGGTTTTTGTTTTTCAATTTGTTAATGTGGTGTATTACATTGATTGATTTGCAGATATTGAAGAATCCTTGCATCCCTGGGATAAAGCCCACTTGGTCATGGTGTATGATCTTTTTAACGTGTTATTGGATTCTGATTGCATGAATTTTGTTAAGGATTTTTGCATCTATGTTCATCAGTGATATTGGCCTGTAGTTTTCTTTTTTTGTGGCATCTTTGTCAGGTTTTGGTATTAGGGTGATGGTGGCCTCATAGAATGAGTTTGGAAGTTTACCTTCCTCTGCAATTTTCTGGAAGAGTTTGAGCAGGATAGGTGTTAGCTCTTCTCTAAATTTTTGGTAGAATTCAGCTGTGAAGCTGTCTGGACCTGGGCTTTTGTTTGCTGGAAGATTTTTGACTGCAGTTTCAATTTCCATGCTTGTGATGGGTCTGTTAAGATTTTCTATTTCTTCCTGGTCCAGTTTTGGAAAGTTGTACTTTTCTAAGAATTTGTCCATTTCTTCCACGTTGTCCATTTTATTGGCATATAATTGTTGAAAGTAGTCTCTTATGATCCTTTGTATTTCTGTGTTGTCTGTTGTGATCTCTCCATTTTCATTTCTAATTTTATTGATTTGATTTTTCTCCCTTTGTTTCTTGATGAGTCTGGCTAGTGGTTTGTCAATTTTATTTATCCTTTTAAAGAACCAGCTTTTGGCTTTGTTGATTTTTGCTATGGTCTCTTTTGTTTCTTTTGCATTTATTTCTCCTCTAATTTTTAAGATTTCTTTCCTTCTACTAACCCTGGAGTTCTTCATTTCTTCTTTTTCTAGTTGCTTTAGGTGTAGAGTTAGGTTATTTATTTGACTTTTTTCTTGTTTCTTGAGGTATGCCTGTATTGCTATGAATTTTCCCCTTAGGACTGCTTTTACAGTGTCCCACAGGTTTTGGGTTGTTGTGTTTTCATTTTCATTCGTTTCTATACAAATTTTGATTTCTTTTTTGATTTCTTCTGTGATTTGTTGGTTATTCAGCAGCGTGTTGTTCAGCCTCCATATGTTGGAATTTTTAATAGTTTTTCTCCTGTAATTGAGATCTAATATTACTGCATTGTGGTCAGAAAAGATGCTTGGAATTATTTCTATTTTTTTGAATTTACCAAGGCTAGATTTATGGCCCAGGATGTGATCTATCCTGGAGACGGTTCCATGTGCACCTGAGAAAAAGGTGAAATTCATTGTTTTGGGATGAAATGTCCTATAGATATCAACTAGGTCTAACTGGTCTATTGTATCATTTAAAGTTTGTGTTTCCTTGTTAATTTTCTGTTTAGTTGATCTATCCATAGGTGTGAGTAGGGTATTAAAGTCTCCCACTATTATTGTGTTATTGTTAATTTCTCCTTTCATACTTGTTAGCATTTGTCTTACATACTGTGGTGCTCCCGTGTTGGGTGCATATATATTTATAATTGTTATATCTTCTTCTTGCATTGATCCTTTGATCATTATGTAGTGACCATCTTTGTCTCTTTTCACAGCCTTTGTTTTAAAGTCTATTTTATCTGATATGAGTATTGCTACTCCTGCTTTCTTTTGGTCCCTATTTGCATGGAAAATCTTTTTCCAGCCCTTCACTTTCAGTCTGTATGTGTCCCCTGTTTTGAGGTGGGTCTCTTGTAGACAGCATATGTAGGGGTCTTGTTTTTGTATCCATTCAGCCAGTCTTTGTCTTTTGCTTGGGGCATTCAACCCATTTACGTTTAAGGTAATTACTGATAAGTATGATCCTGTTGCCATTTACTTTATTGTTTTGGGTTCTAATTTATACACCGTTTTTGTGTTTCCTGTCTAGAGAATACCCTTTAGTATTTGTTGGAGAGCTGGTTTGGTGGTGCAGAATTCTCTCAGCTTTTGCTTGTCTGAAAAGCTTTGATTTCTCCTTCATACTTGAATAAGATCCTTGCTGGGTACAATAATCTGGGCTGTAGGTTATTTTTCTTTCATCATTTTAAGTATGTCTTGCCATTCCCTCCTGGCTTGAAGAGTTTCTATTGAAAGATCAGCTGTTATCCTTATGGGAATTCCCTTGTGTGTTATTTGTTGTTTTTCCCTTGCTGCTTTTAATATTTGTTCTTTGTGTTTGATCTTTGTTAATTTGATTAATATGTGTCTTGGGGTGTTTTGCCTTGGGTTTATCCTGTTGGGACTCTCTGGGTTTCTTGGACTTGGGTGATTATTTCCTTCCCCATTTTAGGGAAGTTTTCAACTATTATCTCCTCAAGTATTTTCTCATGGTCTTTCTTTTTGTCTTCTTCTTCTGGAACCCCTATGATTCGAATGTTGTAGTGTTTAATATTGTCCTGGAGGTCTCTGAGATTGTCCTCATTTCTTTTAATTCATTTTTCTTTTATCCTCTCTGATTTATTTATTTCTACCATTCTATCTTCTAATTCACTAATCCTATCTTCTGCCTCTGTTATTCTACTATTTGTTGCCTCCAGAGTGTTTTTAATTTCATTTATTGCATTATTCATTATATATTGACTCTTTTTTATTTCTTCTAGGTCTTTGTTAAACCTTTCTTGCATCTTCTCAATCCTTGTCTCCAGGCTATTTATCTGTGATTCCATTTTGATTTCAAGATTTTGGATCAATTTCACTATCATTATTCGGAATTCTTTATCAGGTAGATTCCCTATCTCTTCCTCTTTTGTTTGGTTTGGTGGGCATTTATCCTGTTCCTTTATCTGCTGGGTATTCCTCTGTCTCTTCATCTTGTTTAAATTGCTGATTTGGGGGTGTCCTTTCTGTATTCTGGAAGTTTGTGGAGTTCTCTTTATTGTGGCATTTCCTCGCTGTGTGTGGGTTTGTACATGTGGCTTGTCAAGGTTTCCTGGTTAGGGAAGCTTATGTCGGTGTTCTGGTGGGTGGAGCTGTATTTCTCCTCTCTGGAGTGCAATGAAGTGCCCAGTAATGAGTTATGAGATGTCTCTGGTTTTGGGGTGACTTTGGGCAGCCTGTATCTTGGAGCTCAGGGCTGTGTTCCTTTGTTGCTGGAGAATTTGCTTGGTATGTCCAGTCCAGGTTCGATGCACGATACTGGATGCTTGGGGCTGGTGCACTGGGACGACCCAGAGGGATGGTATGGGGAGGGAGGAGGGAGGAGGGTTCAGGATGGGGAACACATGTATACCTGTGGCGGATTCATTTCAATATTTGGCAAAACTAATACAATATTGTAAAGTTTAAAAATAAAATAAAATTAAAAAAAAAGAAAAAGAATTAACACTTTGAAGAGAATATTGTTGGCACTCTCGGACATACATCACAGCAGGATCCTCTATGACCCACCTCCCAGAATATTGGAAATAAAAGCAAAAATAAGAGGGTTCAGGATGGGGAACACATGTATACCTGTGGCGGATTCATTTTGATATTTGGCAAAACTAATACAATTTTGTAAAGTTTAAAAATAAAATAAAATTTTTTAAAAAAGGGACCTAATTAAAGTTAAAAGCTTCTGCACAACAAAGGAAACTATTAGCAAGGTGAAAAGGCAGCCTTCAGAATGGGAGAAAATAATAGCAAATGAAGCAACTGACAAACAACTAATCTCAAAAATATACAATCAACTCCTACAGCTCAATTCCAGAAAAATAAATGACCCAATCAAAAAATGGGCCAAAGAACTAAATAGACATTTCTCCAAAGAAGACATACAGATGGCTAACAAACACATGAAAAGATGCTCAACATCACTCATTATCAGAGAAATGCAAATCAAAACCACTATGAGGTACCATTTCACGCCAGTCAGAATGGCTGCAATCCAAAAGTCTACAAGCAATAAATGCTGGAGAGGGTGTGGAGAAAAGGGAACCCTCTTACACTGTTGGTAGGAATGCAAACTAGTACAGCCACTACGGAGAACAGTGTGGAGATTCCTTAAAAAACTGGAAATAGAACTGCCTTATGATCCAGCAATCCCACTGCTGGGCATACACACTGAGGAAACCAGAAGGGAAAGAGACACGTGTACCCCAATGTTCATCACAGCACTGTTTATAATAGCCAGGACATGGAAGCAACCTAGATGTCCATCAGCAGATGAATGGATAAAGAAAGTGGTGGTACATATACACAATGGAGTATTACTCAGCCATTAAAAAGAATACATTTGAATCAGTTCTAATGAGGTGGATGAAACTGGAACCTATTATACAGAGTGAAGTAAGCCAGAAAGAAAAACACCAATACAGTATACTAACGCATATATATGGAATTTAGAAAGATGGTAACAATAACCCTGTATACGAGACAGCAAAAGAGACACTAATGTATAGAACAGTCTTATGGACTCTGTGGGAAAGGGAGAGGGTGGGAAGATTTGGGAGAATGGCATTGAAACATGTATAATATCATGTATGAAACGAGTCGCCAGTCCAGGTTCGATGCACGATACTGGATGCTTGGGGCTGGTGTACTGGGATGACCCAGAGGGATGGTATGGGGAGGGAGGGGGGAGGAGGGTTCAGGATGAGGAACACATGTATACCTGTGGCGGATTCATTTAGATATTTGGCAAAACCAATACAATATTGTAAAGTTTAAAAATAAAATAAAATTAAAAAAAAAAGAAAATAAGTAAACAAATACCAGAATATACTAAAAAGGAGCACTGAAATAAAAAGTCACATACTCATCCAAACCCTAGAGATTGAAAACCAGACAGAAGAAATTTTCTGGAATTTGGAAGACAAAGGAACAAGATTAATTTGAAAAAAAAAATTTCCTGCACAAATGTAATTACACACTTATTTTTGAGTTAGAAAGAAAAATAATATCAAGATCACTTGTCTTATTTTAGAGTCACTAAAAATAATCTGTAAAAAAGAACTTGCATGTAGACAGTATTTAGGGAAGGTGATCCAGGAACAACTAGAGACAGTGAGACAAGAAGAGAGGAAAATCCAATATGAGATATCAGATATCTCTTTTATAGGGAACATGAGATTTCTGACAATTAAAGGACTACTTCTCAGAACTGCCTACCTAAAATGCTGTAGTCTTTATCCACTGACTGCAGTACTGAATGAAGATTACCCTCGGGATGTAAACTCCCTGCATTTACAGACAATTGTCACCGGAGAAGATCCTGGATAAGAATACAGAAAGAAGGACTAAGTGAATGTGGGATGAGTCATTGACAAGAGGGAGTGAGTCTGACTTCAGAACTGTACCTTACAGCTGTGGATGCATGTGAGGGGGTGTACCAGAGTGCACCAGAGGTATGCACGCACAGAGTTAACTGCACTTCCTGTTTAAGTTCTTAGAACCAGTTTCTATTCCAGGCACTGGTCTCCCTAACACCCACAATTAATGAAGTCAAGCTATCCATCGAAGCTTCAGATCTCATGAATGATTCCAAACAGACATTGTGGCCAACCCAATATCACTCGACTAGGTTGATGCCATCTGTCTTTAAAGCCTAATGGCCCGAGATGCCAAAGCCAGAAAGGCAGCTATCTCTTAGCATTTACTTACTCATTTGACAGTTACTTCTGTGCTATGATATTAATCAGGTTCATGCTGCGTTTCTTGTTGTACCTCTAACACATCATCGACTACCTATTTTCTGTGCTGAGAGAGGTGACTTATTCATGAGCCACACAATATTTATCTGATTATTCATTTAAATTTAAATGCTGTGAAAAACAATTCCAGTGATCATTTTACTTTAAATATTAAAAACATTCTAGCACATTATTAATGAAGTTTCAAATAATGACATCAAAAGTAAAAACTGAAATTGATGGCTAAAAGATAATGAGCTTTTTTTGAGTATGCTGTTTGTTTAGTAGAGAACACATTCAATATGCAAGAATAAAAGTATTTGCAAAGCTAGAGATCTAGATTTGGGAATTATTGATATTAGCTGAAAGGATGAATTCCTTAATGGAAAGGTAAAATCTAAGGCAGAAGCAATCTATGGACAGAGAGATTGAACTCTCCCATGTGAATATAGAGTAAGAAGAAAAGTTAGAGATATAGGAATGAAGGTAAAGAACTAAAAAAACAAACAAACAAAAATCTGCATTTATGTTTTAGGAAGCAGAGGAAAGAAAGCTTTGATTAAAGTGTTGAATGCTATTGTAGTTTCAAAATTGAGAAGTCATAAAAGACTCTATATTTAGTGATTTCCTTTTTACCCTTTTAAGAGCACTTCCGGTGAACTGATTTCAAGGTTTTTTTTTACTAGAGGAAAGCTCAATAGAGGGTATGATCTAAGGATAAATTTTGAAAAGCTTTATATTGAAACCTATAGTTTTGAGAGTATTATCTCCTATAGGTTGAATTTTAATTTTGTTTGTATTTTGTAGGGTTTTAAGAAGCTGTGCATTTTACTAATCAGTAAAAAAGGAAAACTACAGACAGAAAGCAAATATATCAAAGGCAATTATTGCTACACAGATTGATGGAGAATTTATTCATATGAAAGTAGTCATACAATGCTTCCTTCTTCAACAGCAGATGGGTAGACATGTTGAAAACACAAAATAATCTACAAATCAAAAGAAAGACATTTGTGCAATTGGGGATCAGATGGTCTTATTCTCAGGTAGGAAGTAAAACACATTCGAACAACTTTTTAGGGTAACTTGTACTTGAGAAGAATAAAAGCATTTAGTGATTTGTATGAGAGAGAAAATAGATAGGTAAATAGATAGGTGTATATTGATTAGATAATTATGAGATTCTATTTCTATGCATGGCAGTAGACCAAAGGAGTATGGTTTTGTGAATTGTGAATGTCACAGAATGTCAGAGATTGAGTGTTATCTATTACATTGCCATTAACTGAATGATGGACAATCACTTAATATCTCTGGGTATTAATTTAAAAAAATAATATGTTAAGTCTTCATTTAATTTGTTATAATATTGCTTGTTTTATGTTTTGGGTTTTTGGCCTTGGGGCATGTGGGATCTTTGATCTCTGATCAGGGATTGAACCTCATTCCCTGCCCTGGAAGGCAAAGTCTGAATCACTCGATCATCAAGGAAGGCTCCCTGTGGCATTAATTTTTTAATGTAAATACTGAAAAATATATTTGAAGTGAAAATGGTGATGATATGATGTAAATGAATGCTGACATGACAAAATAAGTTTCCCAGAGGAACTGATCCATGAGAGTCTTGTGTGAGGACAGGCAGATGTAAACAGTAGACAAAAGATGGCCTCTGTTTCCTGAGAAAAAAGTTATGGACAGAGAAGACAACCTTAACAGCAAATTAGATACTGAGTTACCACTCTGTGCATCTTGTATACTAAGCACTTAACATCATAAAAGAAATGGATATGGATTTGGTTATTATTTGCAGAAAGTTGCCCTCTCCTCTGAGTATATATGGGAAGCAGTGCATATGAACCAGGAAATCATCTTTAAAATTAATACTGATGTTAATAAATACATTACTTTTATAGATTTTATTTCTGGGAAAATTAATACATCAAATTTAGAAAGATTTTGATACTTATATTCAGCTTATTTTAAAAGGAAAATTAATTAATAATTTCCCAAAGAAATATCATTATGATATAAGGGATCATTTGTTTAACTTTTCTTCCTGATTTTTTTGTTGTTAGTGTATAGAAGTACAACATATTTCCATGTACTGATTTTGTATGTTACAACTTTACTGAATTCTTTCATGAACTCTAGTGGTTTTCTGATAGCATCTTCAGGATTTTCTATGTTTAGTATGTCATCTGCAAACAGTGACAGTTTTACTTTTTTTCCAATTTGTATTCCTTTTCTTTCTTTTTCTTTTCTAACTGATGTAGCTAGGACTTCCAAAACTATGTGGAATAAAAATGACAATAGAGAGCATCCTTGTCTTGCTCCTGATCTCAGAGGAAAGGCTTTCAGCTTTTCACAGTTGAATATAATATTAATTGTGGTTTTGTCATATATGACCTTTATTATGTTGAGGTATATTCCCCCTTTGCTCACTTTTGGATATTTTTTTGTGACAAATGGTTGTTAAATTTTATCATAAATGAATATTAAGTTTTATCATAAGTGAATATTAAATTTTATCTAAAGTTTTTTCTGCATCTATTGAGATGAACATATCATTTTTATTCTTCAATTTATTAATGTGGTGAATTAGGATATGATTTGGGAAGCAAATATGAACACCCTTAAGGGAAACATTGAGGAAATAATTAAATATATATTTTATGTAATGATCTAAGTGAAAAAGCATATTAAGGATCATTCATTCATATCGTGAGTTTTAATCATTTACCCTAGATTAGATTGTCAGCTTTCTTCCTCTCAAACCCAATCCAAATGTTTTCAAAAGACAATTTATAAAGACATGCTCTGGAGAAAGTTATGTTAATACACCATGCCTTGCTATAGTTTAAACTCAATAGAACCTTTTACTATCTGATGGTAACGGTAATGTATAATGTAATTCCAGAATCACAGAGATCATTTCTAGTGAGAATATTGCTATTGATAACATAAGAAATAACTTTCAATCTTTGACAGTCAAATGATTCATAATTAACTATCTTATAAAAATTATTTTTTCTGGTTTATAAATTAAAAAAAAAAACATTCCAGCTTCTACTTTGCTGAGATGTTTTTAGTTTTTACATTTTCCTGGATTTATTTTTCCTACATCTTCTCTCCTGTATGATATTATTTAATCCTCAGGAATCAGTTTCAGTATCACCTCTGCTGGGAAGGCTTCCTATTCCTGCCCTTGTTGCTCTGATCCTTTCATAAATTTGTGCTTCCTTCTCAGATTATTTCTCTTGTAAAGCATCTGTATCAGCCAGTATCCATTCATAAAAGCATATACTATGTTACTTCTTTCAAATGGAGAATTTATTTCCAGTAAAATGTTCTAATGTGTTAGAAGTTCTGGAAGATGCAGAGAAGGTTTAAGTTCTAATTGGAGACTGAACTAGATTTCTCTTACTATCCCAAATGAATAGGGGGAATAAGCAAAATAATATTGTGAGCCAGGAAAGAATTATCTCAAAAGTACAGTATAACAAAAAACTATAAAGAGAAGAAACTATAACAAATTAAAGGAAAAATACGAAATGACTTCACATTTCAAATGAAAACTCCACCCTAAGATAGTAGCCATATAATGTACTTGAATCTGACACCTTTCAGGGTTTTGTTCGGAGGTACTGAGGTATTAAGACAGAGTGTCTAAGCTAATAAAATATGATAGAGAACCATGAGATATTAAGAAAATTATTATAAAGTACCAGGCTTCAGGTGGCACTAGTGATAAAGACCTGCCTGCCAGTGCAGGAGAAGTAAGAGACATGGGTTCCATTCTCGGATCCAGAAGATAGCCTGGGGGAAGGCTTTGCAACCCACTCCAGTATTTTTGCCTGGAGAATCCCTTGTGCAGAAGAGCTGGAGGGCTATGGTCCATAAGGTTGCCAAGAGTTCAGTTCAGTTCAGTTCAGTCGCTCAGTCCTGTCCAACTCTTTGCGACCCCATGAATTGCAGCATGCCAGGCCTCCCTGTCCATCACCAACTCCCAGAGTTCATTCAGACTCGCATCCATCGAGTCAGTGATGCCATCCAGCCATCTCATCCTCTGTCATCCCCTTCTCCTCCTGCCCCCAATCCTTCCCAGCATCAGAGTCTTTTCCAATGAGTCAACTCTTCGCATGAGGTGGCCAAAGCACTGGAGTTTCAGCTTCAGCATCATTCCCTCCAAAGAAATCCCAGGGCTGATCTTCAGAATGGACTGCTTGGATCTCCTTGCAGTCCAAGGGACTCTCAAGAGCCTTCTCCAACACCACAGTTCAAAAGCATCAATTCTTTGGCACTCAGCCTTCTTCACAGTCCAACTCTCACATCCATACATGACCAAAGGAAAAACCATAGCCTTGACTAGACAGACCTTTGTTGGCAAAGTAATGTCTCTGCTTTTGAATATGCTATCTAGGTTGGTCATAACTTTCCTTCCAAGGAGTAAGCGTCTTTTAATTTCATGGCTTTAGTTGCCATCTGCAGTGATTTTGGAGCCCAGAAAAATAAAGTCTGACACTGTTTCCACTGTTTCCCCATCTATTTCCCATGAAGTGATGGGACCAGATGCCATGATCTTCGTTTTCTGAATTTTGAGCTTTAAGCCAACTTTTTCACTCTCCACTTTCACTTTCATCAAGAGGCTTTTGAGTTCCTCTTCACTTTCTGCCATAAGGGTGGTGTCATCTGCATATCTGAGGTTATTGATATTTCTCCCAGCAATCTTGATTCCAGCTTGTGTTTCTTCCAGTCCAGCGTTTCTCATGATGTACTCTGCATATAAGTTAAATAAGTAGGGTGACAATATACATCCTTGACGTACTCCTTTTCCTATTTGGAACCAGTCTGTTGTTCCATGTCCAGTTCTAACTGTTGCTTCCTGACCTGCATACAGATTTCTCAAGAGGCAGATCAGTTTGTCTGGTATTCTCATCTCTTGAAGAATTTTCCACAGTTGCTTGTGATCCACACAGTCAAAGGCTTTGACATAGTCAATAAAGCAGAAATAGATGTTTTTCTGGAACTCTCTTGCTTTTTCCATGATCCAGGGGATGTTGGCAATTTGGTCTCTGGTTCCTCTGCCTTTTCTAAAACCAGCTTGAACATCAGGAAGTTCACGGTTCACATATTGCTGAAGCCTGGCTTGGAGAATTTTGAGCATTACTTTATTAGCATGTGAGATGAGTGTAATTGTGTGATAGTTTGAGCATTCTTTGGCATTACCTTTCTTTGGGATTGGAATGAAAACTGACCTTTTCCAGTCCTGTGGCCACTGCTGAGTTTTCCAAATTTGCTGGCAGATTGAGTGCAGCACTTTCACAGTACCATCTTTCAGGATTTGAAATAGCTCAACTGGAATTCCATCACCTCCACTAGCTTTGTTCATAGTGATGCTTTCTAAGGCCCACTTGACTTCACATTCCAGGATGTCTGGCTCTAGGTCAGTGATCACACCATCGTGATTTTCTGGGTCGTGAAGATCTTTTTTGTACAGTTCTTCTGTGTATTCTTGCCACCTCTTCTTAATATTTTCTGCTTCTGTTAGGTCCATACCATTTCTGTCCTTTATCTAGCCCATCTTTGCATGAAATGTTCCCTTGATATCTCTAATTTTCTTGAAGAGATCTCTAGTCTTTCCCATTCTATTGTTTTCCTCTATTTCTTTGCATTGATCGCTGAAGAAGGCTTTCTTATCTCTTCTTGCTATTCTTTGGAACTCTGCATTCAGATGCTTATATCTTTCCTTTTCTCCTTTGCTTTTCGCTTCTCTTCTTTTCACAGCTATTTGTAAGGCCTCCCCAGATAGCCGTTTTGCTTTTTTGCATTTCTTTTCCATGGGGATGGTCTTGATCCCTGTCTCCTGTACAATGTCATGAACCTCATTCCATAGTTCATCAGGCACTCTATCTATCAGATCTAGGCCCTTAAATCTATTTCTCATTTCCACTGTATAATCATAAGGGATTTGATTTAGGTCATACCTGAATGGTCTAGTGGTTTTCCCTACTTTCTTCAATTTAAGTCTGAATTTGGCAATAAGGAGTTCATGATCTGAGCCACAGTCAGCTCCTGGTCAAGAGTTAGACAGGGCTAAATCTACTTAGCAGTAACACAAGCACATTCTAAAGTACACAGGCTCTGGAATTAGATTGGCTGGATTGCCCATTCTGTTAACTCAAATATGTTGTTGCTGTTCAGTTGTTCAGTCATGTCCAACTCTTTGCTACCCCATGGACTGCAGCATCCAGGCTTCCCTGTCTTTTACCATCTCTTGGAGCTTGCTCAAACTCATGTCCGTTGAATTGATTTTGCAACCCAACCATCTCATCTTCTGTCTTCCTCTTCTCCTCTTACTGTCTATCTTTCCCAGTATCAGGGTCTTTTCCAATGAGTCAGCATTTCTCATCAGGTAGCCAAAGTACCGGGGCTTCAGCATCAGGATCAGTACTTCCAATGACTATTCAGAGTTGGTATCCTAGGATAGACTGGTTTGATTTTGCAGTCCAAGGGACTCTCAAGAGTTTCCTCAAACACCACAGTTCAAAGGCATCAATTCTTTGGCACTCAGCCTTCTTTATGGTCCAACTCTCACATCTATACATGACTACTGGAAGAGCCATAGTTTTTACTATATGAACCTTTGTTGGCAAAGTAATGTCTCTGCTTTTTAATATGCTGTCTAGATTTGTTATAGCTTTTCTTCCAAGGAGCAAGCATCTTTTAATTTCATGGCTGCAGTCACCATCCACAGAGATTTTGGAGCCCAAGAAAATAAAGTCTGTCACTGTTTCCATTGTTCCTCCATTTATATGCCATAAAGTGATGGGACTGGATATCATGATCTTTGTTTTGTTGAATATTGAATTTTAAGGCAGCTTTTCACTCTCCTCTTTCACCTTCTAGAGGTTTTTCAGTTAACTTGAATAAGGGAATACCATTCTATCTCACAGAGTTGCTGTTGGCACTGAGAGAATATAGTAAATACAGAGACAAGTATATAATGTGTGCTCAATCACTGAAAGGTACTTTTATTATCACTATTTTTTAATTAAAAAAAACTGTCTCCCTTTGATTCTGTCTACAAAAATTCAAACTCAGGTGTTTCATTGGGTTTTTCTGTATATGTTCATTCTGCAAGACTATATTCATATATGTAACTCTATCGGCACACACATTCTAATTTGGTTACTTCTTATTTATGTTCCCATCAAGCTGGAACCAAGACTCTGAACATGTCCAGTAACTGAGAAAGCCCACTTTTTGCTTGGACCCGTCTGATGACCAAATCTTGGGGCGTGATAAGTTCACCAAGTCAACCCTCCCTTCTAGGACTAATGAAGACAAATCCACCTGCATCTTTTCTATGGCAGGCATTCTTATTCCTTGACTCCTAACATGCTAAATCACTGTCTTTTTACATTCAAGCTTCAGCAGTATCCAAGATTTCTTTGATGTGACTGTGATGCTCTTTGTTCTCAGAGCCTACCCATATGGTGATTAATATTGGCTTAGAGCAGAAGAAATAGAGTCAGAACATTTTATTTGTAAAGAGTAACTAGATTTTTAATAGTATAACAAAATGTATTTCCACAAGATATTATGTACATATAATTTATTTAAAGTGAACATAATATTTCAAAGCATCCCACACAAAATAACAATGTACAGATTATATTTACCTAGTAAAATTTTTATGGATATAAAAAATGCTTTTAATTTTAAAACTTACTACAGTAAATACTTTAAAACCAAAGGACAACAGCATGAAGTAAATCACTTAATGGGAATATGACATAATGATCTTACATAAGATCATAGGCAGATTATTATGCTGAAGACAAAATGAAAAATGTAAATTAAACCACAAACTCAAGGAATGAATGCTCATAAATTTTTGATCAAATGAAATTATACTTCATTAGCACTAAAGGTTTTGAGTTTCGATTGTTGTTTATAAAAATAAAAGTTTCCTCAAGCAGCAGTAGTTTACATTTTGACTTTAGCAAAAATAGCTTTTTTGATAATTCAGAATCTACCTATATATTTGTCAAATTTATGAACAACACCTAATTATTTTCTTAAATTTATCAACCAGTGTCGTTCTTCAGATGTTGTTGGATGCCATTTCTTATAAATTCCCCCTCACCAATAAACATAGGACCTACAATAGGGAGCATAATGAAATTCATGTTGATAATAATTAGCCTTAAAAACTTTATTCATGAATGTATTCAGTAGATATCATTCAGTATATTCTCAGCTTTGTTTAGATAGAGCAAGACAGGCACCATCACAGCTTCTAGAGAGCTCATAACCTAGAAAATATGTCAAGTGCTGTTTCTGAATCACTAAAAAAAAAAAAAAAAAAAGCCTTCATCATGTTTAACAGTTTGCATATTTATGTCCTCTATGGGGATAAATAAAACCGTCTGTAATGCACATCATTCTTTGGATTCCATTAGAGTAATTTTAAAATTTATATGCTGACTCAATGAACATGAATTTGAGTGAAGTCCAGGACCCTAGTGGAGGACAGAGGAGTCTGAAGGCTACAGCCCATGGGGTTACAAAGAGTTGGCCATAACTGAGCATCTAAGCACAACACAGCACAGCATAAAACATAACTTGGGGCTTCCCTGGTGGCTCAGATGATAAAGAGTCTGTCTGCAATGCAGGAGACACCGGTTCGATCCCTGGGTCAGGAAGATGCCTTAGAGAAGGGAATGGCTACCCACTCCAGTATTCCTGCCTGGAGATACCCATGGGCAGAGAAGCCTGGTGGGCTTCAGTCCATGGGGTTGCAAAGAGTCGGACACAACCGAGCAACTAAGCACACACAAAGTAACTTGCTGGGATTTAGATTCAGTAAATTATTATTTCCTAATTATTTATTCCCAATAAATTATCAGAAACATCCTCTAACTAGAAAAATCATCAGATAAATGTTTCTCCCGCTGTGAGCTACCTGTTCATTATGAGATAACAATGAAAGAAAAAGGATGTTCTGTGTTGGTGGAAGTCTCATGGCATTTCCTCTTTTTTTACATCCTCACATGAAAGACAAGGAGGGATAGAAGGGTCTCTTTCACTATTTCATTGAATATTAGCATTTTCATAGTATTTTAAATAGCCTGACTTCGATGTTACAAAAGAAAATGAAAACAAACAATCTTATTCTAAAAGGTAGTCACAAATTTCAAGTAAATGACATTTAACAACAAGCTGCAGTCTGTGCCATACTTTAAAAATATCCGGTAGTCTATGCAGGATTTAATTCTGATACCCTTGTTAGTAATCATTGAGCTTTTTGCTGCAGGAATGTTAAATTCTGTTGCTGAAAATTTTGAGACTGGTGTGAAAATGTATACTTTCAGAAAAATATGAGTACTTTGTATAGCCTTTATTGTCTTAAATTAGCATCATCTTAAAGGAAAGTTTTAACATAGTCAGGATAGTCCAGACAGAGGCCACAGACTGCCTGTGTTTCCTCTCTTATATCCAAAAACCTCCCTATCCCATTCAGGAGTGTCTGGACCTTTACATACAATTCTTTTTCCTACTCAGATATGATGATAATGATGTATGCCAGAGATAACTCGCCATCCTAAAAAGCAGCCTTACAGCAAGTGTAAGGATATTAATGTGTCTCATTCTAAGAAGGCAACAGGGTATAGAGGAAAACATGTGCAGGATTTTAGCTTTCATTCACCTCCAGCATTTTGTACACCTCACCTGGCTACAGTGACTCTTGATGTCCTCATCTATAAAATGAAGCTTTTGACAATTCTTTGGTTGGAGTTTAGAGACAATTATATTAAATCATGTATAAAGTCCCTTGGTGCATATTAAGTACTTGGTATTTGTTTCTTCCATTTAAAGTTCATATGAGGTATTTAATAGTTCTCTGTTCTGCATCTGATTTTGTAATTGAGAACACTTACCTCATCCATCAGACAAGTCCTTGAAAAAAGTTCAGCTCCCTTTACCTGTACAGTCTTTGCTGAACAACTAAAACTCTTTCTTTCCTAAATTCCTGTTTCAGTAAGATGATTTTTCATTTCCTGTCAATGCCACAGGGTATTCCCATAAAAACAAAAGTGAGAACTTACCCACAACTATAATGAAAAGAGACCTTTGGGAGTTAAAGTCTGTATATCATGCGAGTGTTTGGTACACAAAATTAAAGAAAGCTGAGCCATCAATAAATGTTGTGTGTTCAACCGGGACATTACAACCATCTAAATGTTGTAGATCAAAGAACAAAAGGCAGTTTATTTTTTAATTATGATTTTTACAGAAGTTTTGACTGTGGAAAACAAAAAAGTACGAATATATGCTGAGATATTTTCCACTTTCTTACTGTTAATTATAGTAGCAGACCAAATAATTGGCTAGAAGGAACTCTGGGCATCTGCATTATAGAATATGTAGAGGGCACAAACGCATGCAGTATTCAGGAGCTGATATTGCAATAAATTTATTTTACTTTCCAATTCGTGAGGAATAAATAAAAAGAGTGGTGCCCTTCCATTGGAACGAGTCCATTGAGAAAAACTATTTATCTCTTTAAGCTGAAATAAGACACTAGCCAAACAGAATATAAATGCACACATCTACGTACATAATCACACAAAATATATTAAGAATGGGTTTCCTGTATATTAAATTTAAAATCTATAACATTCAGCTTGCAAAAGTCCATGATAAAAAGAGGGGGTGAGTTGTATTTTTATGTTTGTTGTGTCTTCCATAATAACATTCCTTAATTTAGTCTAAATTCCACTAAATGGGATGCTTATCACATATAGTTTACATGAACTGAATGGTTTCCCTGGACACACTCCAGGGTAGATTGGTTTACAAGACCTGCACAAAGTCTCTGTCCATCCCTCTGTTGTAAAAGATGAGGCACCTGACATAAGATTTGTTATTTTAGCACTGAATATTCCATGATTGCTGTCTCTTAATTTTTCTGCTCTTTCTTAATTTCATATAACCCCATGGGTTTATATGTGTTATGTGCAGGTGAATCTGTATTAATCAAGATAATCTTTGCTAACTGATGTGATAAGCAACTACAAATCCCAGTGGATTCACATAATAAAAGTTTATTTTTGACTCATGCCACAGTCCAATTCAATAAGCAGCTTGTTGTTGTTCAGTCGCTCAATCATGCCTGACTCTTTGCAACCCCATGGACTGTAGGACACTAGGCTTTCCCATCCTTCACTGTCTCCCAGAGTCTGCTCAAACTCATGTCCATTGAGTCGCTGATGCCAATAAACAGGAGGCTCTGGCAATTTTTCAAGAGGCTTTTCCATAATTTTGCTTTTCCATATTCTAAACACATTCACTAGTTATTGTACATTCACATTAAAAAAACTGTGAATTAGTTTTCAGCATGATTGAATATTCTTTTTAAAAAACCTTGCCATTTCTTTAAGACTTTCTATTTTTCTTTGAATTTTGCAAGTGTGTTCATAATTGCTCATTAAAGCATTTTTATGATATGCTTTAAAATCCTTGTCAGATATTATCTTAATCATTTTGGTATTGACATCTAATAATTTCCATTTTCATTCAAGTTGCAGTTTTCCAGATTCTTGTTATGACAGATTTTTAATTAAAATATTGCTATTTTTCATATCATGCTCTGGGTCTCTCAATCTTATTTAAATATTTTGTTTTTCCTTCCCTTTTATGACACTACCCGACCAGGGAAAAAAGGAACACTGCCTCCTTGCTTCCCGGTAGGGTGGAACACTGCGTTCCCAGTCAGCATTCACTGACATCCAAGGGGGGAAGAGTTCTTTGCTGCTCCTCAGTTGAGGTGGGGGTTACAGATGCTTACTTTAATATACTCTTATGGCTGGGGTTGGGGGAGATAGTAAAACCTTATCTTAGTTGCTCTGAAACGTGGAATCTTCCTGGACCAGGGATAGAACCCACTTCCCCGGGATTGGCTGGTGGATTCTTAACGACTGGACCATCAGGGAAGACCACAAAAGCTTTATTACTGTTTCCCATGTGGCCTCCATTGGTTCTGCTGGGATCGAATTTTGTTACCTCTGGGTGTTGTTCAAAGTTCAGACTCTCCACTAGTCCTCTTACACCAGTCCAGCTGGAGAATTGATGACTATCTCCTTCCCCCCAGGTGGAGGTGGGAATTGAGGATTCCATGTGTTCTCCACTGACTCAGTGGATGGGAAAGAGGGTCACTCATTACTGCCCAGTAAGGAGAAAATTCTCAACTTCCTCTTAAGCTTCTATGCTGTGTCATAAAGTAAGTTTTAATAAATTCTAAAACGTTGAAATCTTAAACTTCATAGATTATATTTAATATATGAATTAATCTATTAAAATCTGCTTCTTAATATCGGAGTTTATTTGTGCATTTCAAGTTAGAACAACTGTCCCAGTTGTTCTGAATTCAATTACAAACTTCTGGTTCTGACCTTTAACAAGCTTCTAGAGATATATAAAAACATGGAAACATTAATAAGTTATTAGCCTTGCCTGCATCCGCCAGTGAGAAATGTCATTTTGTTTTAACATGCTATCCTATTATGCCTTGAATAGTTACAAAGACTGTTTTATATTCCCTGTGCTTCTGAGTTATTTATCCCACATCAGCTGCCTTAGTCTAGCCACTCATCAGCTCCAGTCTGACCTTCTGGTCTCCAGATTGTCTGCCATCTAAAAGACCTCAAAGGTTAATTACTACTGGACTCCATTGAATGACACATAAGACCCTCTGTTATCATCTCTGTTCCTGTTGTCCTTTTCCGTACAAGCTCCCCAGTCTCAAATACATCTTTCCTTCTGGCGTGTCCGTTATGCTATTAAATAGATGTTTTAGAATGTTCTTTCAATCTCAGGAAGTAGATATATACAGTATACTGTCCTTTTTTTTGGTAAAGGAAATAATCCTAAGTAAAAATTTTTTTTTTCATTCCTGATAACTCACTTCAAGAGTTCTCTTTTTTGAGAAATTCTCAGTGACCTCTATCACATATTTTCTAAATTTACAAGTACAGTAATAACTATTAACACAACACTTTTTTTTTAACTCTTTAGTGTTGTTTTTTTTTTAATAGACTACATTTAGGATTATTTTGGGCTTCCCCAATGGCTCAGTGGTAAAAGATCTACCTGCAAAGCAGAAGCTGCCAGAGGCATGAGTTCGAACCCTGGGCTGGGATCCCTGGAGGAGGGCATGGCAACCCACTCCAGCATTCTCACTTGGAGAATCCCATGGACAGAGGAGCCTGGTGGGCATCCATGGGGTCACAAAGAGTCGGACATGACTGAAATGACTTAGCATACACACATATAGGACAATTTTAGACACATAGAAAAATTGGGAAGATAGTAAAAATTCCCATATATCTATATCCATTTTCCTATATTATTATTTCCTATATTTATATTTATATAAATAAGTATTTATAAAAATATGTCCTATATTTATATCATATTCCTATATTATTATCAGTTTTTTTCACTTAAACTTATTATGTGCCCCTCCTTTCCTACCATTCTCTTTTATATTCTATTTATTTGATTACAAGAGAGACTGGCCACCTTTTCATGTTATTTATTGGCTATTTGGAATGCCATTTCTCTTAAACAGCTGTTCATAAAATTTGCCTATTTATTTTAGGGGCAAAAATTTAAATGTAGAGTGAGCTTCAGTTAGGTATTAATATTCCTATTACGTTAAATAAGAATTTGACTCAAAGGGAAATATAGAATTGTGCAATGCTACAGCCATGCTAATGATAAAGCTGGTTTTTCTGTTTGTTTTTGATAATAGTTTCTTTCCTTTGGACTTTGAAATTTTGCTTATTTTCTTATTCAGAAAAGGCTAGGGAAAAATCAAGCATCATGGTTCCTGGTCACTATATCTGTGACTTAACTGGGTTGGAAAACAGAGTAGATGAAGCTTGAGTGTTCTGTGTTCTGGGGTCCACTGAAGCACAGCATATGCTTTGTCTTATTAGGATGACCCAACCTAGTTTCTTTGGGGATATGCCAATCATTTACTTCTAGATCTAACCAGCATGTGCTTTTATATTTCCTGAGGTTCCTTAGATTCAAAAATCTCTTTTGGGTTTTCAAAATATAACTCCTGCCCCTACAACTCTCTCATGATCTCAACCTTCCCTGGCATACAGCACACCAGAAACTGTTCTGATCTGGTGGGGAGTGGATTTAGAAGATACAGAATTTGATACAGTTAAGATTCCTACCTCCTTCTGGAATAGGCACTCTCTTCTCCAATTGGGAAATGAATATGTACATATACATATGTATAAATATCCCTTTATGTGTTACCGTCTGTATCTGTATTTAGTTAAACAAGAGTTCATACTCATATTCACATTTAATCCCAGACCATGGGTATCATTCTGTCCTCTCCCAATTGTTTATCTGTTTCTACTTACTGGGACCCTCAATTTATTACCCAATTAGTTAACAATTGTTCAGTTTAAATCAAAATATATAATGCTTCCAAGAATTTTTGCCTGTGTCTCTGTGAAACACAATTTGTGTTAAAGAACACTGTGTCTGGATAATACTTTTCCTTTTGAAAAGGATACCACTCATTTCCAAAATTATTTAAGTCAGTACCTTTTACTCCCATTCCTTTAAACAAAACTCCCTCATTCATTTTGTCAAACAGATTTTTGCATTTTTAGGGGGTCACATTCTTCATTCTGGAGAAGGCAATGGCACCCCACTCCAGTACTCTTACCTGGAAAATCCCATGGACGGAGGAGCCTGGTGGGCTACAGTCCATGAGGTCGCTAAGAGTCGGACACAACTGAGCGACTTCACTTTGACTTTTCACTTTCATGCATTGGAGAAGGAAATGGCAACCCACTCCAGTGTTCTTGCCTGGAGAATCCCAGGGATGGCAGAGCCTGGTGGGCTACCTTCTATGGGGTCTCACAGAGTCGGACACGACTGAAGCGACTTAGCAGCATATTCTTCATTCAGTCCTAGGGTTCTCAGATCTCTTAGATTTTTGTTTGAATTGCATATATCAAGGTTTAACTTAAGCTATAAAGTTCTGTAGGTTTTGACAAATGCATAGTATCATGCATTTGCTAATACAGTGTCATACAGAATAGTCCACTGATCTAAAAAATTCTCCGTGCTTTTGTGTTCAGTCCTTCTACCACAAAAACCTCCTCCTCCTCATCTGGCAACCACTAAACTCTTTACTATCTTATGATTTTGCTTTTCCAGAGAGGCAGTTAGTAGAAATCATATTGCATGCAATCTCTTTGGATTGACTTCTTTCACTCACTATTCACTTAATATGCATTTAAGATTTCTTCGTGTCTTCTCAGAGCTTAATAGCCAATTCGTTTTTATCTTGAATAGTACCACAGTTTGGCTGTTTCCTCATTGAAAGAAATCTTGGCTGATTCAGTTTTGGACAGTTATAAACAAACATGCTTTAAACTTTCATGTACAAGGTTTTGTGTTTTTGTACACGTGAATACGAATTTTCAAGTTAGTTGTTCACATAGTTACATGAGTGACTTCTAGATTATATGGGAAGATGGCATTTAACTTTATAAGAAACTACCAAACTGCATTCTGGTAGCATTTGATAATGCAATTTAGGAGGAATTTAGCCATTTTGCTGTGAATTGTGGTTCCTCGTTGTTGTTTTAATGTACATAAACAACTAATATCAAGCATCTCATTTGTAGAGATTTAAAAAACAGAATAGTTGATTAGAGTTCTCACTCAATTTTATCCTTTAAGTTGGATTCATGGCCTATAGCTCTTGAATATCCACAAATATCCTTTTATCTAGTATTATATTTACAGCTTTGTTGGGTATAACATTTCTGTGTCACAGTTACTTTTTAAAATATTATCCCATCACCCTTTAGCTTCTGGTGTTGTAAATGAAATATTTAATACTACTTTGATCTTTCTTTTTTTAATGAACTCTTTCTTGTATCTTGAGTTTATAAAATTTTCTCTTTATCCTTGAGGTTTTTTTAAATATAAGTTTATTTATTTTAATTGGAGGTTAATTACTTTACAATATTGTATTGGTTTTGCCATACACCAACATGAATCCGCCACAGGTATAAACGTGTGAGACTCCTTACATATATTGTTACTTTTCTTTTGTCTGCTCACTGGAACCCAAGTCTTTTGTTGGGATGCCTTTAGTAATTGTGGCTCTACAAATGGTGCAAGGTAAAGATAGTTGGCAGGCTGTCAGCAAGTTGGATGCACATTTTCACTGAGGCAGGAATGCTTTTTGCTTTCCTCATGAGTAGGAGAACTCAGACATTTAACTCCTGGGATACCGAGTAGATCAGGCAAACCCACACACAGTCAGTGTGGTTCTTACACTTTGTAGGTAAGGCTCTTTCTACAAGATAAAAATAAATATAGATAGACATATATATAGATACATATTATGTTTTTTTCTCTTTACCCTAGAGTTATCTTAATGCAGTCTCTCATCCATGAACTGTCCCCAAGAGCCTTTCACCACCTCCCTTCTATTAAATTCCCCTAAAGCCAAAGTCCTCCTTCCTACCCAATTACCCACAGTGCCTCAGGATAATCGAGGGATGGAAGTTGCTCATGAGTTACCATTTTTCTGAAATCCATTCCAGAAATTGACTTTATGGTTATATATTGATATTTTCAAGTACTACTCAGACCCTCAGAAAATTGCTTAAGCTAATTGGATGAAAACCAATGTGTTCCAAAATGAGCATATATGTTTCTAACAAGTAAGCACATTTTCAATTTATTCATATTTTGTCAAGATTTGACAAGATTTCTTCTTTGGTAAGATAAGTTCAGTAATGTCAAAAGAAAGATTTTTAGCCAGTTTCTTACATTCTTATGAGATATTCCATTTAGCCTTTTTTTTTTTTTGGACAGCAGGAGGTGAATATTTATGTTCTTATCTCTTAGCAGAAGAAACAGTTTATCTTTTGAAGTGTTTGTTGAGCTTCCTCAAAATAATACACACATTTCTCTAAAACATTTATTTTGTAAGTATTTGGTTAACATTGTAATGGGCTTCCCCAGCGACTCAGATGGTAAAGAAACTGGTGCAATACAGGAGACCCTGGTTCGATCCCTGGGTTGGGAAGATTCCCTGGAGAAAGGAATCGCTATCCACCCCAGTATTCTTGGCTAGAGAATTCCATGGACAGAGGAGCCTAGCGGGCTACAGTCCCTGGGGTCACAAAGAGCCAGACGGGACTGGGTGACTAACACTTCCACTTTTCACAATAATTAGCTGTTTGAATATAAATCTATTTTTCTCCATAAACACTTGACTGTATATATTGTATTTCTGAGTGTAGCCATTTGCACCTGTAGGTATTCAACACCTGTATATTGATTTGAGTGTAATATTTAATCAGATGAAGATAGTCATGTGATACATTAGGGAGAACTCAATGATCAATTTTGTTAAGGATCCTCATAGACAGTACTCATCAGAAGGGTTACTGCTTAATAGGGAAATTAAATTTAGTTCTTAACCCAGTATCAATACATAATCTAGAGTTATGTATAACAAAATTCCGTATCATTCCCAGAATAAATGAATATATACTAAAATGTAGGCTTTCCTAATAAATAAAATCCTATTCTCAGTTGTAATCAACCTAGAAAATTAGATTCAGGTTTATTTTATCACGTGAAGTGCACATGGTTATCACAAAACCACTCAGTTGTAACTTAGCACCAATTTACCAATAACTTATATGTTAATTTGCCTCAGAGTTTACTGCAAAGTAGAGTTGCTGCTGTCACAAATCTCTGAAGTGTTTTCTGGGGTAGGTAAACTTTTAATAAGGAAATGATTCCTCTTGTTTAAGTCCATGTGAGAAGCACTTTATAAAGGTAATAAAAGATTACTCACTAGCTAGAAATGTCCCTAAATAAATTCTGGGCTGATGCATACAGTAGAGAACAAGCTGAACTAGAAAAGTTTCAACATTCAGAGTTTCCATCTGTTAGGAACAAGACACAAAGTTTTGCAACTTTGAGTATAAATTTGGACCAGATAATTTTTGCTGTTCATTGCAATGGTAAGATTCAATGAGTCTAGAATTATAAAAACAACTTGCCTATATAACACCAAGGAAAATTTTCTCAAAGAAGTATGATTATGAATTTCAATCAAATAGCAGATGTACAGCATATGCAGGTGGTAAAATGATTCAGGTCAAGTGTGCTAAGTTTTCTAAATTGATACTGAGTTTGTCCCAAGGGACACAACACCATCTGTTCCCTTTTAGGTTAGATATTTTTATTATTTTTTAACTCATTTGACACTTTAGGTGGGTAGAGAGATGATGTTCAGTTAAGTTCAGTCACTCAATCGTGTCCAACTCTTTGCGACCCCATGAATCGCGGCACGCCAGGCCTTCCTGTCCATCACCAATTCCCAGAGTTTACCCAAACTCATGTCCATCAAGTCGGTGATGCCATCTAGCCATCTCATCCTCTGTCATCCCTTTCTCCTCCTGCCCCGAATCCCTCCCAGCATCAGGGTCTTTTCCAGTGAGTCAACTCTTCGCATGAGGTGGCCAAAGTATTGGAGTTTCAGCTTTAGCATCAGTCCTTCCAATGAACACCCAGGACTGATCTCCTTTAGAATGGACTGGTTGGATGTCCTTGCAGTCCAAGGGACTCTCAAGAGTCTTCTCCAACACCACAGTGTAAAAGCATCAATTCTTCGGCAATCAGCTTTCTTCACAGTCCAACTCTCACATCCATACATAAACATTTGAAAAACCATAGCCTTGACTAGACAGACCTTTGTTGGCAAAGTAATGTCTCTGCTTTTGAATACGCTATCTAGGTTGGTCATGATGTTAGTTTTCCCTTATAAAAATAAAGAATGTAATATTTGTGGCTACCTCTTGGTTTTTAGAACTACCATTAAGTACTAGTTTAGGCTGCAAATATGCAGGCCATAGGGTCATTTTATTATTTTTTAATTCTAAACTGGAGATAAATGTTGTATGTGTAGCAAATATTTCTAATGCATTCCACAATTAATGATGATTTCATCTTCCAGTGGTGCCTGTCCAAACTGAGAGAGTACCTTATTCATGTCAAATAGCACAAATATAAAGTTTGAAGTTAATTGTTGTGCAAAGATCCTGGCTTTGGGCTGATCAGAGTAAACAGACACTGAAGACCAGAGGTTCTATTACCACACGTTCTCCTAACTCATTTTGGCCAACTATAAGCCCTGTCAATAAGCATACAGGGTAAACTGTGTCTAGTCTTAGAGCTCTGTAAGGCAGGATAGGAACTTGGGTGTCCAGCACTCACAGGAATGTGCAGTAACTCAGGAAACCCCATTTCCAGGTTCTACTTGTTAGACCACCTGTGTGATAGCAGTCCCAGATAGGGTCCCTACCATAGCATTTGCAGGGGCCTACAACTCAGCACCTGTCCTGCATATGCCCCAGTGAGGGTGAGGATGGTAGACAGCCTCTGCCTTGGCAGAGTGAGCTGTGTCTGCCTAGGAGCAAGGCCATCTCAATTCACAAGGAATCTTGCCTAGGGAGCAGTACAGAGCAATTCAACCCAGTACCTGAAGACTTGGCTCCTGTACTGATTTCAGGGCTGAGGTATTAGTTGATGGTACTGAAGATTACTCCTGCTAAGTAGGAAATGGCACCTTGAGAAACTGCCAGGGAAAAGTGCCAAGGGTTAGAGTCATGAAAATTGACCCAGTGCTATTGGAAGCTAACCTACCCATTGGCAACTGGGAGTCTTCCTGAATTATGTTTTTAAATAATGTGTAGTATTAGTACTAGGTTAAGACCTGCCATCCTTTTAAGACAAGTCCTTTGCCCATAACTAATATTAGAAAGCCAATGTGATTATCCTTTGGCCAATCAGGTGTAGAGACATCTAATTGTGAAAGTCCTTATAAGGATGGCTTGCTTATGATATAGGGAAAAAAATGCATTCCATGATTCATATCATATTTTTGTGTACTGAAAGGAACTAGTTTAGCAGTAACACATATAATAATTAGAATTGATTTACAGTATTAGGGGAAACTCCAAGAATTATACTCAGTCTTCCATGAAGTGAAAATCAGGTCCTACAACTTTGAATAAATTATATTCTAGGCATTGTACTAGATATCTTTAAAAATTATTTTATTTCATTCTTATACCAAGTTAGTTGCTGCTGCTGCTACTGCTAAGTCGTGTCCGACTCTGTGAGACCCCATAGACGGCAGCCCACCAGGCTCTGCCGTTCCTGGGATTCTCCAGGCAAGAACACTGGAGTGGGTTGCCATTTCCTTCTCCAATGCATGAAAGTGAAAAGTGAAAGTGAAGTCACTCAGTCGTGTCCGACTCTTAGCAGATCCCATGGACTGCAGCCCACCAGGCTCCTCCGTCCATGGGATTTTCCAGGCAAGAGTACTGGAGTGGGGTACCACTGCCTTCTTCAACCAAGTTAGTTAGGTAAGGGTAATTGTTAACGTTTTAGAGAATGAGATTGAGGATTAACATTAAGTTATCTGTTTTTATAAAAGTAAACATTCCATTCTGAAGGAGATCAGCCCTGGGATTTCCTTGGAAGAAATGATGCTAAAGCTGAAACTCCAGTACTTTGGCCACCTCATGTGAAGAGTTGACTCATTGGAAAAGACTCTGATGCTGGTAGGGATTGGGGGCAGAAGGAGAAGGGGACGACCGAGGATGAGATGGCTGGATGGCATCACTGACTCAATGGACGTGAATCTGAGTGAACTCCGGGAGTTGGTGATGGACAGGGAGGCCTGGCGTGCTGCGATTCATGGGGTCACAAAGAGTTGGACACGACTGAGAGACTGAACTGAACCAAACTGAGGAAGCAATTTTTTCTTTTTCCAATTATACCATGATGATTCATTATTGAAACTTTTTATGGTTTAAGATTTTTTTGGAGTATTTTTGTATTTTAATGTATAGCTGAAAATAAACTCTCAATCTATACATAATGATTATTTATTTTGTCCAAGTTAAAAAATAGAGATAAAATCTATTTTTCTGTGCTCTATATAATAAATCATTACAATCTAGAGGGAAAGTAAAATAAATAAATAAATAAATAAATAGATATATGAATCAAATAAAGCAAATAAAACTTTCAGCTGAAATATAGTGTGAGAGTTATATACATATTCACATTGGCACACAGCGGGGAAACAGGTTAGCATCTTAAACTATGCCTGATGAATAATAACTATTTTTATATTTGAATTAGACTTACCTTTTTTAAATCATATTCCTGAATGTCTGTCATAAAGATGAAATAAATTATCGTTGCTTCCAGTAAAATCACTGTTAGGCTATGGAAATGGCTGAGTAAGAGCTATAAATTATAGACGTGTACTATAATTCTAAGTAAAAATAAAATGGATAAAAAATATTCTTTTTTCCTGTAAAAAGTACTAAATTTGTATACAGAATGCATTTTTAGTTTAAATTAATGTATAGATTTGAATATTATAAGAGATCATATCACAATATCCAATCAATCTTCTATTTATGATACTGCACTTTAGCAATTGCACTTTGAAAGTTTTCAGCTTTATATCATTGGAAGTTTCTGCAGGAAAAGTAACTTCAGTAATGTAATCAAAATGAATATATTTTTAAGTTCAATGAAAGAATTGTTTGATGGAGAATAAACAACATGTAGATCTCTGGGGCTCAAAAGTAACATCAATGTCACCCATCAAAAATGGCCGGAAACTGAAGGCCTATATTTAACCTGTCCCATGTTAGAAACCTCTTCTATTATATGGACCTGATAAGGTACTTAGTAATATTGACCTAAATGTAACATTTCACAGTAGAAACTATTACTGTGTTCAAATAGTGTAGGATGGATAAAAGCAGCTCTTTTAATACTAAAGTAAATTATTCACATTCTTTTTTTTCTTTCTTTAATTGTATTTATTTATTCAAAGTGAAGGTTAATTACTTGACAATATTGTGATGGCTTTTGCCATCAATATGAATCAGCCATAGGCATACATGTGTCTCTTCCCTCCTAAAGCCCCCTCCCACCTCCCTCCTCACCCCATCCCTCCAAGTTATCATGGAGCACCAGCTCTGTGTGCCCTGTATCATACATCAAACTCTCACTGGCTATCTATTTTACATATGGTAATATATATGTTTCAGTGCTATTCACTCAAATCATACCAAACTCTCCTTCTCCCACTGAGTCCAAAAGTCAGTTCTTTATGTCTGTATCACCTATGCTGCCAGGCCCCACATTCTTTCTAGTCATTATTTACATTCAATAAAATTGCAACTTTTAAGTGAACAATTTCAAGATTTTTGACAAATAGCAATACATGCAGAATGGTAAGCATTGCACTTAGCATATAAAACATCTTCAATATAACAATAAAAAAGTCCCTTGTACACTTCTCTTTACCAGAGCCCTTAAACCATTGTTGTTGTTGTTTAGTCACTAAGTCATGTCCAACTCTGTGACCCCATGAAATGTAGCACACCACTATCTCCAAGAGTTTGCTCAACCTCATGTTCATTGAGTTAGTGATGCCATCCAACCATCTCATCCTCTGTCACATCCTTCTCCTCCTGCCCCCAATCCCTCCCAGCATCAGGGTCTTTTCCAATGAGTCGACTCTTCACATCAATTGGCCAAACTATTGGAGCTTCAGCTTCAGCATCAGTCCTTCCAATGAATAATCAGGATTGATTTCCTTTAGGATGGACTGGTTTGATCGCCTTGCAGTCCAAGGGACTCTCAAGAATCTGCTCCAGCACTACAGTTCAAAAACGTCAATTCATTGACCTGTTTCTTTTTTTTTTTTTCATCCTTACAGCTTTGCCTTTTGAAGATATCATATAAATGGAGGCATATAAAATGAATTTTTAAAATGTCTGCTCCCTACCCTTCACATTTTAGGACTTATTCATATTTTTGCATGTATCATTCATTTTCTTTTGTTTTTATTGTTGAATAGTATTCCATTGAAATAATATGCAAACATTTGTTGGAATGCAGGGTCCTTAATGAGCATACATATCTTTACCCTCCTCTAGAATCCAATGGGTTCAGTTCCTCTCTTTTCATTAGAATGAACCAACCAGTTTCCTGATCTCCCTTGAGTAGAGTTCAACCCTCCGCTCTGCAGTAGACAGCATTTTCTTTTTTCATATGATATAAGGGTCTGGGTTTTGTACCATTGACAGCTTATCACTATATGTCTATCTGTGTCATGACAAGTGTTCCCCCTCAGATCTATGACCTTCTCCAGCTTTCTCCTGAGTATTCAGTGAAGGCTTGTTTTCAGGGCATTCAGGCAATCTAAACTGTCACATTCACCTCTACTTGGCCTTTAAGAATTAGCTACAATTCCACTGCTTTCTTCTTACCTGATTTCCTTGTTACTACATTTTCTTTTTCCATTCTATCAAAAGTGAAAAAGCTTATGTAGCCCTCTGAGGGGCTTGCTACTCTAGAATTCAGTTCAGATCATTGCCTTGAAATATCGGCTCTCTGATAGACTTAATAAAAGCTTCGATCATGCACATTACCTAGGCTAATCTCATTGTAATAGTGGGAGCAAAATTATCTGCAGCTTTCCATATTGCTTGTGGAAGCCACTTTCAGAAGCACATTTTTAACATCCGTAAATATCATAGAGAAAAAATTCATATTTTCAAGAAAATTCTAGTGAAATATTGGAATAATGATTGGGCATTCAAGAAAGCATTTATTTCTATGCTATTTCTATATATATATATTTTAATTAATCAGTCATTCATTTGTTTAACCCTTCATTCCAAAACATTTGTAGATTATCCTGTAAGTGTTATTTTGTTAGCCTCTGGAAATAAATGACATATGATAGACCAATTACTTAAAGATCTGGACTTATTTTTATTTTCATTTATACAAAATAGTATATTTTTATATAATTCATAGATGGGAAAGAATTCTCAAAAAATGTATTGGATTTCTCATGAATCTCAGTAAGTAAGTTTTAGCTGTTTAGAAAACAAAATTTGCTTTCCTTCAACATGACTACTATGCATCAAATGATATCTATAACATACATGTATTGAAAGAAAAGCTTGAAACCATATTTTAAATTCCCATTCAAATAAATCAATTTCATCAGTCTACACCTGATATGTAGTAGAATTATAGAAATTTAAAGAAAACTAATTTTCAGTATTTACTACCACACAAGTAACTGAATGTTTTTATGAGGGTTTATGCAGCTCAAAGTGAAGAACTGAGTTTATGTTAACATAAATTAAAATGCAAACCAGCAACATGCAATTTGAGAGGCTCTATGATCTACCACAAATATTTCCTTTCCCATCACCCAAATATCTCTTTAGAGAGAGAAGATACCCTCTACTATGAGCCAAGTCTCAGAATATGTAAATTCTATGATCTATTTTAGTGTTTTGGATTTCTATTCTTGAAGATATCTTTGGAAATAAATTTTATCTCAGAAAATACTGTGTGCTAAACTGATACACACTACAAGTATATAATACACTAAGAAACTCAACGAAGAGTCATATCATGAAGAAGAACAGACAGTAAAGAAAGGAGTGGGGAAAACTACATTAAACCAGGTCAGAAATTCTAACATGAGACTCTATGAATATCTTTGGTCAGATGACCTTTTGTTTTGGGTTACAGTTCTGTGCATTGCAGGAGGTTTAGAAGCATCTTGAATCTCTATTACCAGTAGCAACCTCCTAGTTGTGGCAAACAAAATTGTCCCTAGATGTCTCCAGTGTCTTCTTGGTTGAAAGAACCACCTCTGGTTGTGAATCACTGATTCAAAAAAAAAAGACATCAAAGTGACATTTATTTTATGGTTACAAATATATCCATCTTTGTTTTTAAAAATAAAAGAAGCTAAAATATTAGATAAATTTATTATAGAAGAACAACTTCACTCAGTTGTTGGCAGATTTAAGTTTTCTTTTTTGCCAATTATTAAATATCTTTAAGTGACAAGTGATTTACAGCCTTTTTATTAGTGGGCAAGTCATCTAAACAAGACGTAGATATGGTAGAAAATCAGAGTGAAGAGCACTGATAATAGTTTTATGATAGTATCTGAAGAAATCCATTTTTATTGATTGAATTTGTGTCATTATTTTGACATTTATACCCCAGGGTGTGTGTGTGTGTGTGTAAACAATAAACATCAAGAAGGACACATCAAAGCTCTGGCACCACTGACTATGAGTAAATAATATGTTCAAAATGTCACTTGATTAGTTCTCAAAATGTTATTTCTCTCCCTGTGTATTAAAATTAATGATTTTTCTGAAACTCCTGAAGCCAGTCATAATGGAAATTATATTGAGCTTGGTTTTAAATCTCCAGTGATTTTCACCCAATCAAGGCATTCCTCTAGGCTTTCAGACTAAATAGACAAAATATTAAATAATTTTGTTTTTTAATAGAAAAATTATCAACTGCCTCATGATCTTTATGTCAGAAACAGACCAAAACCTTTTAGATAGACACTTAAGAAACATTTCTATCAATATATAGACATATCTATATATTTCCAACATATAAAGAGCTATAGGTCCTCGCCCTATGCTTATATTAAGAAAAAAAGCTGAATAAACTGAAAACCAGTGACTTTTTCCTCGACCCATTAGAGCACTCAGGTTTCAAGGCAAACTGGCACACTAAAAACTGGAGACACAAGTGAGTTCAGTGACTCCCAAAAAAGATCAGATTAACAAAGGTAGACATTGCTGGAGCCATAAACTGTCAGGAATATATAAATGGTAGCTTGATGGCAGCAGACTAGTTTGACAGTAAGAAATTCCTGGGAGCATACAATCTTATAGAAGCTGTACATGTTTATGACTTTTACTTCTAGGAGTCCATCAAGTTCTCTTAGAGCAGAATGAGAAAACTCACTCTGTCTTTGGCAGGAGGCGTGAAGAAGTAAAAAAAGAAGGAGAAGAAATGTGAACTATGCCTAGTTTGTTTTCCTAATAAACACACATTATCCATAGTAAAGGGCTTTGCCAAATCCTTACCTCCTTTATACTCAAAGTTGATTATCTAAATGAACCCCTCTAGCAATCCTGTCACCTAAAGTAGGACAAGAGAAAACAGCAACCACAAAAAACAACTTTGAAACATTTTGAAAGTCATAGCCGATGAACAAACACCAATGAAAAGACTGACATTTAATAGTAAAATTATGATTTTTCCTCTTTCCCTACTCCTTGAAGTGGAAGTGAAAGAAAGTGAAAGTCTCTCAGTTGTGTCTGACTCTATGCGACTCCATGGACGATACAGTCCATAGAATTCCCTAGGCCAGGATAACTGGAGTGGGTAGCCTTTCCCTTCTCCAGGGGATCTTCCCAACCCAGGGATCAAATCCAGGTCTCCTGCATTGCAGGTGGATTCTTTACCAGCTGAGCCCCAAGGGAAGTCCAAGAATACTGGAGTGGGTACCCTATCCCTTCTCAATCAGATCTTCCCAACCCAGGAATTGAACCAGGGTCTCCTGCATTGTGGGTGGATTCTTCACCTACTGAGCTACCGGGGAAGCCCATATAAATAAGGCTTCAGTAAAATAACAGTGGATTATAATTGAAAGAGCAGCAATGCTTGACTTAGTTTAAGAAAGAGTTCTTAGGAAAATCCAAAGAAAATAGGGGAGAATATAGCAAAGACACCAGAGTTATTTGAATCTCAATATCTTCTTTAATGATAAATATAAATACTGGCCAATTCAGAGCCAGATCTATATAAAATCTCCTTCTAAGGTGTATTACCTGATACAATATGTTCAGCTTTCAAAAAAAAAAAAAAAAGGTTATAGTCTGAAAGGACAAAGCAAATATCAGATATGGTACAGATTTGGAACTTTTAGACAATTGATTTAAAATGAGTATGATTAATATGTAATGTGCTTTAATGGAAAATTTGACAAAAAACAAATTCAGATAGGTAAAATGTAAGCAGAAAGATAGAAGTTCCAAGAAAAACTGCTACAAATTAAAAATGAGGTCATGGATGTGAGAGTTGGACTATAAAGAAAGCTGAGCACAGAAGAATTGATGCTTTTGAACTGTGGTGTTGGAGAAGACTCTTGAGAGTCCCTTGGACTGCAAGGACATCCAACCAGCCCATCCTAAAGGAGATCAGTCCTGGGTGTTCATTGGAAGGACTGATGTTGAAGCTGAAACTCCAGTACTTTGGCCACCTCATGTGAAGAGCTGACTCACTTGAAAAGACCCTGATGCTGGGAAAGATTGAGGGCAGGAGGAGAATTGGACGACAGAGGATGAGATTGTTGGATGGCATCACTGACTCAATGGACATGGGTTTGGGTGGACTCCAGGAGTTGGTGATGGACAGGGAGGCCTGGCATGCTGCGGTTCATGGGGTCACAAAGAGTTGGACATGACTGAGCGACTGAACTGATCTGAACAGAAATGAAGAATGTCATTGCAAAATCTAGTAATAGAAAGGACAAAACTGAAGAAAGAACCAGTAAGCTTGAAGATGTATCAATAAAACTTCCCCAAATGAAACACAGAGGAAAATATTTAAAAAATGAAAAAAAAAAAGATGTGCAAAAACTGTGTGAAAATTCCGGAAGGTGTAACATATAAGTAATTGGAATATCAAAAAGAAAAGAATGAGAGACTGGAACTGAAAGGAATATTGGAAGAAATGATTGCAGACACCAAACCACACAACCAAGAGGCTCAGAGAATGCAAAGTAGCATAAAGACCAAAAACAAACCAATAAAACTTACCTTTAAGCATAGTAAACTGTACAAAGATAAATACAATTTTTTTAAGAAGTGTATAAGAAACCCTACCAATGGAGGAACAAAGATAACTCCTTCTTAGTGGACAGTTAGATTGATTCCATATCATGGCTACTGTAAATTATGCTGCTATGATTGGGTGCCTATATCTTTCAAATTAGTGCTTTCATTTTCTTCAAATATATAACCAGGAGTAGAATTGATGGGTAATATTGTAGATCTATTTTTAGTTTCCTGAGGAACCTCCATACTGTTGGGAAGCATAGTACAAAATAGCCGTAAAGGAGAAAGTCCTTGGGAAAATGGCAAAGGGCCAGAAGTACCCGGCTTTGTGCTGCGGACAGAAAAACATCTCCTGCCTTTGGTTAGGCTCGGCGCCAAGATTTAATAATAAATAGGGATGTTACTTGAGAAAACGGGTTGTGGGATAAGCCCATGAGTCACTTAGAGCACGCTGTCCTTGAAATGTTTTTACTGATTATGTGTTAACCCCGTATGTGCTCTGCTGGCCATATACTTTAAGCTCTTTGTTCCTGCTTTTATAAAAAGGCTTGACTACAGAAATAAACTTGTCAGTCCTTGCAAGAGACTGTCCGAGTGTCATTCTTTCAGGTTCGTAGCTTCCAAGTCCCGGAGAGAAAATCCCCAACAAGTGGTGCCCAAACAGGGACTTGAAAGAAAGGCTGAACAAAGCGACAAGCCCCTGCAGAAAGAGGTAAGCAGGATGGGACAACATAGCAGTAAAATTACTTTCATTTCTATAATGCATCATTTTTTGAAACAAAACGATGTTAATGTTTCAAGAGATCAGTTGAATGACTGCTATCATATACTATTGGAACATAATCCATGGTTCCCGGAGGAGGGGATGCTTGATCTTGATGTATGGAAAAGGGTTAAGAATAATGTTTTGCGAGCATATCGGCAGGGAGTTCACATTCCTCCTCAATGGTGGGTTACCTGGTCACTCATACGTGCTGTCATAGAACAAATTGAAGGACATAATGTTAATTTGGAGGTAGAGACTATTCAGTCTTTGCCTGAATATGAGCTTAATGAACAAGACATGCAAGGTGCTTTGAAATGCAAGAAAGTCATGCTTAATCAAACACAAACCCTAGAAAAACAACTTGAAGATGTATCTATTAAGGATGTGCCAAAACCAAAACCGCTTAAGGCGGAAGTCATTTCGTTCAACGGACAGCCCAAATCTGAGGCTTTTCCTTCTGCTCCGTCTGTAACTGCAGTCGCTAACCTTCCTCGTACTAACCTCTTCACTCCTCTGCGGGAGATGCCTGCTGGTGCTTTTGCTTTCCCAATACAATTTGATCAACCTGTCCAGGGTCAAAATTCTTGGGACGGTATAAATTTTAGCATGTTGTCTAATTTTAAGAAAGCATGTACTCTGTATGGATCTACTTCTCCTTACTGTATAGAATTTCTCAGAGGATGGGCTAACCATTGGATGCCATATGATTTTTTTTCAAGTAGCAAAGATGGTTTTAAATCCTCAACAATTACTGCAATGGCAAATATGGGTTAATGATGAGGCCCAACAGCTGATGATTGACCAGCAATCTCGTGGTAACCCTGCCAATTTAACTTATGATATACTGACTGAAACAGGGACTATGGCCAATGTAATGGTGCAATTAGCTAATATTACCCCTCAGATGTTACATTTCATTAAAGAAACTGCCTACAAGGCATAAGCAAAGGTTGATAGCACTAACTCTGATGGTTCATTTGTTAAGATTATTCAAGGACATGAAGAGGAATATTCTCAATTTGTAGGAAAATTAAAGGATACAATTGAAAATCTATTAAGGATATGACTTTACAAAATATTATTTTAAAACAACTTGCTTTTGAAAATGCTAATGAGGAATGTCAATCCATGCTCAGACGAATTTGAGAGACTGGCTCTCTTATGGAATATTTGAAAACATATAGGGACATCGGATCTATGTCCCATAGAGAAAATTGGTAACATTAGAAACCTTTAATGTACAAAAAAGCTGCTAATACCAAATGTTTTAACTGTGGGAAAGCCAGCCATATGAAAAAACAATGTCACATGCTAACACAGGCTGGAAAAAATAATACTGCTTCTAATAAGAAGAGACCCCCAGGAGTATGTCCAAGATGTAAAAAGGGGTTCCATTGGCTGAATGAATGTCATTCTAAATTTGATAAGGATGGAAACACCTTGAACCCCGGTGCACAACAAAAACAGCAAGGAAACTAATAAAGGGGCCATCCTCTAGCCCCACTACAAAAGGAGGACCTAACGTTGTAACACTACAAGCAGCTACATCTAAGAGTGCTTGCATTGATATACCTAGTCCTTATGATATGGAACTAATAGAATTATACAACCCCCACAAAATTCCCACTGGATATTATGGCCTGATTCCACCCGGGACAGTGGGACTGATTTTGGGACATAATAGCTGCACAATGAGAGGGTTAATGGTATTGACCAGTGTTATGGACGAAGATTATGAAGGGGAAATACATGTTATGGTAAATGTTGTGAAAACAGGAAATGTATACTTACAAAAAGGGGAATGTTTTGCACAATTATTACTTTTGCCATATATTAAACCAATGAAGGCATCTGATAAAGTTCGGCAGGGAAGCTTTGGCAGTACCAACCTTATGCTACACTATCCACCTTATTAAAGGAACATCAGAAACCCATGCTTACTTTACGCATACGGGGAAAGAATTTCACAGGCATGTTAGATACCGGAGCTAACATTTCAATCATTAGAGCTGCAGAATGGCCCCTCGATTGGGGTAAGGTTATGGCTCCTTCTAGACTATTAGGAATGGATGAACTGATGCCATACAAACTTTCGTCAGTGCATCCTATTTACAAGTGTATGGCCCTGATCAAATTGTAGCTTATCTTAAACCATATATTACTAATATCCCTATCAATTTATGGGGACGGGATTTTCTTGAACAAACGAAAGCCACAGTTTTTTTAAATGAACCTTTTTAACGGGGGCCATTGAGTTAACATCGCTGCCCCTCGATTGGGAATCTGATACCCCAGTATGGACACCTCAATGGCCCCTAACTAAAGAAAAATTGGCAACTCTTACGCAATTAGTTAATGAACAATTACAAAAAGCTCATATAGAACCTTCATTTTCCCCATGGAATTCCCCTGTTTTTGTAATAAAAAAGAAATCAAGAAAATGGCAAATGTTGATAGATTTAAGAAATGTTAATAATACCATGTTACCTATGGGGCCCTTACAACCCGGATTGCCCTCCCCTTCTATGGTACCAAAAGGATGGTCTATAGTTATTATTGACTTCCAAGACTGATTTTTTACTATACCTTTGCACCCTAAAGATAAAAAAAGTTTTGCCTTTTCAGTTCCTTCTATAAATCACATGGCTCCTGTTAAAAGATTTCAATGGAAGGTGCTACCTCAGGGAATGATGAACTCCCCTACCATTTGCCAATATCTCAAATCTGTTCTATTACAACCCATTAGAGATAAATATCCTACTGCATTTATAATTCATTATATGGATGATATACTTCTCTCTATGGAATCTGAACTCTGTTTACAACAGTTATATAATGAAGTTACTACTACTCTTCAAAATCATGGCCTGCTTGTAGCACCAGATAAAATTCAATGGAAAGCACCCTTTAATTATTTAGGACATGTTATGGAAGAATCTAAAATCAAACCTCAAAAAACTCAAATTTCTATGCAATCTCTATGCACACTGAATGATTTTCAAAAATTGCTAAGAGATATTAATTGGCTGCGGCCATCTATTGGCATTCCCACCTATGCCTTACAAAATCTATTTAAAATTTTAGAGGGATCCCCTGACCCTAATAGCCTTAGGCAGCTCACAAAGGAGGACAAAGAAGAACTGGCCTTAGTGAAGAAATGCATTCAACAGTCTTTTTCAACTCGGCTAGATTATGATCAACCAATTTCTTTATATATATTCCCCACTGAACATTCACCCATGGCAATTATAGCTCAGCATAGCCCAATAGAATGGGTATATTTACACACTAAACAGTCTAAAAAAATTGTATCATATATTGAGAAAATTCAGCACTTAATTGTGTCAGGAAGAAGCCATGTACAAACTTTGACTGGATTTGATCCATATGCAATACACGTTCCCTTGACAAAAAAGGAATTGCAAATTGCCTTACAATATAACCTGACCATGCAAATGGCATTAATCGATTTTCAAAATGTTATTTCATTTCATTTGCCAAAAGGAAAACTATGGGACTTTCTACAATGCACTAAATTCATTGTAACTAATATCATTGCATCCAGCCTAATACCAATGCACCCACCTATTTCATTGATGGCAACAAGAAAGGCATAGCAAGGATTGTTGGCCCTGATATCAAAGAGAAATTACCCACTACCTATTCTTCAGTGCAAAGAGTTGAATTGTATGCTTTCTATGCTCTTTTGTCGCTTCAACCATTATCCTTCAACGTATATACTGATTCCAAATACCTTGCTTCCCTTTTTCCTGATTTTGTTACCGCCTTTTTATACAACTTAGATGAAGAATTATATACTCTCTTTTCACAGACCCAAGCTTTAATTCGCTCACGTACGGAACCCTTCTTCATTGCACATACATGTGCTCATTCAGGTTTACCTGAGCCTCTGGTCACAGGAAATGATGCTGTTGACAAGTTCATAGCTCCCATTTTTACATCTGCCAGTGACGAACATGCTAATCTTCATATCAATGCTAACACATTGCACTCTAAATACCATATTCCTCTCACTGAAGCGTGGCATATTATTAAAACCTGTGATGTCTGCGCCCCTCTGCACTTACGAACTACGATTTCAGGAGTTAATCCCCCGGGGGGCAACAGCCTAACTCCCTTTGGCAATCTGATTTCACTCACTGCTCCTTAGGAAAGTTTTCTTTGCTTTTTGTCTCAGTTGATACATTTTCAGGCTTTATCTGGGCAGTACCTGTCTCTTCAGAATGGAACATAACACACATTACAGGAATACCCTATAATCCTCAGGATCAAGCCATTATTGAAAGAGCCCACTGCACCCTAAAAACTCATTTACTAAAACAGAAAGGGGGAATAGGAAGAGGAGATACATTTCTTTTCCCCTGAACCCTCAATTACTATTATCTTTAACTCTTTATTCCCTGAATTTTTTAAACTTAACAAAAAATAATTTTGACAGTCATGCAGATAGACATTTTGCAGAAGACAAAAACAGCAAATTAGAAGTCAATACACCAATATGGTATAAGCAATTTAATCAGTGGCTGCCAGGAATCTTACGACTCCTAGGCAAGGGTTATGGTCTTGTCATTACAGATGGAGAGGAAATCTGGGTTCCCCTTTGCCATGTCCATTACCGAGAGGGTCCCCAAGACCAGACTCCCTTGGGAAGTGACAAAGTTGACACAAAGGGTCTCATCAATGACCCTGGAGGAGCCAATGAGGAAACGCCATCGTCTGAATCCTTACCTGACACGGGCTCAAGTGAAAAACATGACTCGTCAGGCTGAGAAGACACTGAAGAGCAAGAGGAACATCATAATTGCTCCTGGTTTAATAGATCAAGCATTGGAGGCTTTCATAAATCTAAGACAAGTTTCTTGACTGATAAGGACATATTGCTAAATTGGTATAATGGGGGCTTATCACCCCCACGACCCAGGATTTTCGTCCCCATTGTGGGGCCAGAGCAATGGCACATTTGGAAAATTCCAGCAGCTTTAGAGCACTTTGGTAATGTTTATGGTACTATGGGTGTATTTTGTCCTTCTAATTATACCTTCCTATATAACAGTACTGGCTATATTCAATCATGTGTTCACTTTCCATACTTGTTTATTGTAGGGCATTTTGATATTGACTTATCAGCCAAGACTGTCAATTGTACTGCAGGTGCATTGTATACCTGCCTTAATCACACCATTTCATATCACAATGCTAGCACTGCACTAGTTAAACAAAGATCTGAGTTATGGCTTCCCATAAACTTAACTGAACCTTGGACTGATTTCTGTATTCCTTTCTGTATTGTTGAAAACTAGGCTTAGGCGATCTAAGCGCATCATTGGGTGGATTATTGCAGGCATCTTAAGCCTTATCTCCATTGTGACTGTAGGAACTTTGTTTTGTATGGCTTTACATAATTGTATACAAAATCATGATTTTATCACTGCTTGGCACAAAGACTCTCTTGATCTGTGGACTCGGCAAGCTCAAATAGATCAGCAATTACAAACACGAATTAATGAGTTACAAACTGTGGTTATCTACTTAGGAGATCAAAGGCAGCAACTGACTTTCCGAACACGTATACGCTGTCACTGGAATTTTATTCTTTTTGTCTGACTAACATGCCCTATAATAGCACTGAATATCCTTGGAATAAAGTTAAGGCACATTTGCAGGATCTCACAGATAACTCAAGTTTAGACATCAATTTGTTGAAACAACAAGTTGCTAATTTTCAAGTTAGGGTACCTAGGGAATTATATAGCACTCAATTCTATGATACTTTAACCAAAACCCTATCGTCTCTAGACCCTAGAGCTTGGCTTTCAGGAAGCAATACTTTTATATATGTATTAATCACCCTGCTCTTTTTGTCATTGCTTATAGGATACAAAAGTCTCTACTCAAGATTCCATGCCTCCCACAATGGAGTCCAACGAGCAGCCACCATGCTTAATTTAAAAACAAAAGGAAGATATGTTGGGAAGCATAGTACAAAATAGCCCTAAAGGAGAAAGTCCTTGGGAAAATGGCAAAGGGCCAGAAGTACCCGGCTTTGTGCTGCAGACAGAAAAACATCTCCTGCCTTTGCTTATGCTCAGCGCCAAGATTTAATAATAAATAGGGATATTACTTGAGAAAACAGGTTGTGGGATAAGCCCATGAGTCACTTAGAGCATGCTGTCCTTGAAATGTTTTTACTGATTATGTGTTAACCCCGTACGTGCTCTGCTGGCCATATACTTTAAGCTCTTTGTTCCTGCTTCTATAAAAAGGCTTGACTGCAGAAATAAACTTGTCAGTCCTTGCAAGAGACTGTCCGAGTGTCATTCTTTCAGGTTCGTTGCTTCCAAGTCCTGGGGGAAAAATCCCCAACACATACAATTTTTAATTGTGGCTGCCCCAACCAGTAACGCTGAGGGAGCTGAAGTTGAATGGTTCTATAAAGACCTACAAGACCTTTTAGAACTAACACCCAAAAAAGATGTCCTTTTCATTATAGGGGACTGGAATGCAAAAGTAGGAAGTCAAGAAACACCTGGAGTAACAGGAAAATTTGGCCTTCGAATACGGAATGAAGCAGTGAAAAGACTAATAAGAGTTTTGCAAAGAAAATGCACTGGTCATAGCAAACACCCTCTTCCAACAACACAAGACAAGACTCTACACATGGACATCACCAGATGGTCAACACTGAAATCAGATTGATTCTATTCTTTGCAGCCAAAGATGGAGAAGCTCTATACAGTCAACAAAAACAAGACCAGGAGCTGACTGTGAACTCCTTATTGCCAAATTCAGACTTAAATTGAACTCCATGAACTCCTTATTGCCAAATTCAGACTTAAATTGAAGAAAGACCATTCAGGTATGACTTAAATTGAAGAAAGACCATTCAAATATGACCTAAATCAAATCCCTTATGATTATACAGTGGAAGTAAGAAATAGATTTAAGGGCCTAGATCTGATAGATAGAGTGCCTGATGAACTATGGAATGAGGTTCATGAAATTGTACAGGAGACAGGGATCAAGACCATCCCCATGGAAAAGAAATGGAAAAAAGCAAAACGGCTGTCTGGGGAGGCCTTACAAATAGCTGTGAAAAGAAGAGAAGCAAAAAGCAAAGGAGAAAAGGAAAGATATAAGCATCTGAATACAAAGTTCCAAAGAATAGCAAGAAGAGATAAGAAAGCCTTCTTTAGCAATCAATGCAAAGAAATAGACAAAAACAACAGAATGGGAAAGACTAGAGATCTCTTCAAGAATATTAAAGATACCAAGGGAACATTTCATGCAGAGATGGGCTCGATAAAGGACAGAAGTGGTATGGACCTAACAGAAGCAGAAGATAACAAGAAGAGGTGGCAAGAATACCCAGAACTGTACAAAAAAAGATCTTCACGACCCAGATAATCACGATGGTGTGATCACTGACCTAGAGCCAGACATCCTGGAATGTGAAGTCAAGTGGGCCTTAGAAAGCATCACTATGAACAAAACTAGTGGAGGTGATGGAATTCCAGTTGAGCTATTTCAAATCCTGAAAGATGATGCTGTGAAAGTGTTGCACTCAATATGCCAACAAATTTGGGAAAACTCAGCAGTGGCCACAGGACTGGAAAAGGTCAGTTTTCATTCCCATCCCAAAGAAAGGCAATGTCAAAGAATGCTCAAACTACTGCACAATTGCACTCATCTCACATGCTAGTAAAGTAATGCTCAAAATTCTCCAAGCAAAGCTTCAGCAATATACAAACCATGAACTTCCTGATGTTGAAGCTGGTTTTAGAAAAGTAAGAGGAACCAGAGGTCAAATTGCCAACATCTGCTGGATCATGGAAAAAGCAAGAGAATTCCAGAAAAACATCTATTTCTGCTTTACTGACTATGCCAAAGCCTTTGACTGTGTGGATCACAATAAACTGTGGAAACTTTTTCAAGAGATGGGAATACCAGACCACCTGATCTGCCTCTTGAGAAATTTGTATGCAGGTCAGGAAGCAACAGTTAGAACTGGACATGGAACAACAGACTGGTTTCAAATAGGAAAGGAAGTTTGTCAAGGCTGTATATTGTCACCCTGCTTATTTAAATTCTATGCAGAGGACATGGTGAGAAACACTGGACTGGAAGAAGCACAAGCTGGAATCAAGATTGCTGGGAGAAATATCAATAACTTCAGATATGCAGATGACACCACCCTTATTGCAGAAATTGAAGAGGAACTTAAAAGCCTCTTGATGAAAGTGAAAGTGGAGAGTGAAAAAGTTGACTTAAAGCTCAACATTCAGAAAATGAAGATCATGGCATCCGGTCCCATCACTTCATGGGAAATAGATGGGGAAACAGTGGAAACAGTGTCAGACTTTGTTTTTTGGGGGCTCGAAAATCACTGCAGATGGTGACTGCAGCCATGAAATTAAAAGATGCTTACTCTTTGGAAGGAAAGTTATGACCAACCTAGATAGCATATTCAAAAGCAGAGACACTACTTTGCCAACAAAGGTTCGTCTAGTCAAGGCTATGGTTTTTCCTTTGGTCATGTATGGATGTGACAGTTGGACTGTGAAGAAGGCTGAGGGCCAAAGAATTGATGCTTTTGAACTGTGGTGTTGGAGAAGACTCTTAAGAGTCCCTTGGACTGCAAGCAGATCCAACCAGTCCATTCTGAAGGAGATCAGCCCTGGGATTTCTTTGGATGGAATGATGCTAAAGCTGAAACTCTAGTACACTGGCCACCTGATGCGAAGTGTTGACTCATTGGAAAAGACTCTGATGCTGGGAGGGATTGGGGGCAGGAGGAGAAGGGGACAACAGAGGATGAGATGGCTGGATGGCATCACTGACTCGATGGACGTGAGTCTAGGTGAACTCCGGGAGTTTGTGATGGACAGGGAGGCCTGGCATGCTGCAATTCATGGGGTCGCAAAGAATCAGACAGGACTGAGTGACTGATCTGAACTGAATACCAATTTGCATTTTCACCAAAACTATACCATATCCTTGCCAGCAATTGTCCAATGAAGATATTTTGATGCTCACCATTCTGACACTAGTGAGATTTTATGCCACTGTGGTTCTTATTTGCATTTTTTGTACGGATGAATAGCTATGTGGAGCTTTTCATGCAACTGCTGGGCATCTGTAATGTTCTTTTGGAAAAATACCCATTTAGGGTTTCTTCTCATTTTTTGATTTGTTTAAATATCTGTATAAACTGTTTATATATTTTGGATACAAATATCTTGTCAGTCATATTAAGGGCAAATATTTTCTCCCATTCATTAGGCTATCTTTTCATTTTGTCAGTGACTTTCTTTGTTGTACAAAAGTTTTTAAATTTAATTGGGTACAATTTGTTTATTTTTGCCTTGATTTTCCTTACCATATTAGTCAGGAGTGAGTGTCGCTTAGTTGTGCCAGACTTTGTGCGACCCCATGGACTAACAGTCCATGGAATTCTCCAGGCAAAAATACAGGAGAGGGTAGCCTTTCCCTTCTCCAGGGAATCTTCCCGACCCAGGAATCATAGTAGACAGATCCCCACCCCCCAACCCCCAGAAAAAAATGCTGCTATCATTTATGTCAAAGAGTGTTCTATGTTTTCTTTTAGGAGGTTTATGATTTCAGGTCTTACATTTAGATCTTTAGTCATTTTGCGTTTATTTTTTTTTATGGTATGATTAGTTCAGTAGCTCTGTCACGTTTGACTCTTTGTGACCCCATGAATCCCAGCACGCCAGGCCTCCCTGTACATCACCAACACCCGGAGTTCACTCAGACTCATGTCCATTGAGTCAGTGATGCCATCCAGCCATCTCATCCTCTGTTGTCCCCTTCTCCTCCTGCCCCCAATCCTGCCATGAAGTGATGGGACCGGATGCCATGATCTTCGTTTTCTGAATGTTGAGCTTTAAGCCAACTTTTTCACTCTCCACTTTCACTTTCATCAAGAGGCTTTTTAGTTCCTCTTCACTTTCTGCCATAAAGGTGGTGTCATCTGCATATCTGAGGTGATTGATATTTCTCCTGGCAATCTTGATTCCAGCTTGTGTTTCTTCCAGTCCAGCGTTTCTCATGATGTACTCTGCATAGAAGTTAAATAAGCAGGGTGATAATATACAGCCTTGACGAACTCCTTTTCCTATTTGCAACCAGTCTGTTGTTCCATGTCCAGTTCTAACTGTTGCTTCCTGACCTGCATATAGATTTCTCAAAAGGCAGATCAGGTGGTCTGGGATTCCCATCTCTTTCAGAATTTTCCACAGTTTATTGTGATCCACACAGTCAAAGGCTTTGGCATAGTCAGTAAAGCAGAAATAGATGTTTTTCTGGAACTCTCTTGCTTTTTCCATGATGCAGCAGATGTTGGCAATTTGATCTCTGGTTCTTCTGTCTTTTCTAAAACCAGCTTGAACATCAGGAAGTTCACGGTTCACATATTGCTGAAGCCTTGCTTGGAGAATTTTGAGCATGACTTTACTAGCGTTTGAGATGAGTGCAATTGTGCGGTAGCTTGAGCATCCTTTGGCATTGCCTTTCTTTGGGATTGGAATAAAAACTGACCTTTTCCAGTCCTGTGGCCACTGCTGAGTTTTCCAAATTTGCTGGCATATTGAGTGCAGCACTTTCACAGCATCATCTTTCACGATTTCAAAGAGCTCAACTGGAATTCCATCACCTCCACTAAATCCATTCTTTTGTATGTGCATGCATACATGCTTAGTGGATTCAGTCATGTCCAACTCGTGATCCTATGGACTGTAGCCCACCAGGCTCCTCTGTTCTTGGGATTCTCCAAGCAAGAATACTGAAGTGGATCGCCATTTCCTCCTCCAGGGGATCTTCCTGACCTAGGGATTGAACCTGCATCTCCTGAACTGCAGGCAGATTAGTTATCCACTGGACCACCTGGGAGGCGCTCTTTTACATGGAGGTGTCCAGTTTTTCCAGTGTAATTTATAGAAAAGCCAGTTTTCCTGTACTGTATATTCTGACCTCCTTTATCATATATTCATTAATGTAGTTTTATGGGTATATTTTGGAGCTCTCAATTCTGTTTCATTGATCTATGTATCTCTTTTTGTGCCAATGCCATTCTATTTTGATTAGCTTAGCTTTCTAGTATAGTTTGAAATCAGCACACATGAATCTTTTAGTTTTATTCTTTTTTCTCAAGACACTTTGGTACCTGGGGGCCTTTGTGGTTCCATATAAATTTTAGACTTCACACTCCTGGAGTGTGAAGTCAAGTGGGCCTTAGGAAGCATCACTATGAACAAATCTAGTGAAGGTGATGGAATTCCAGCTGAGCTATTTGAAATCCTAAAAGATGATGTTGTTAAAATGCTGCACTGAAAATGCCAGGAAAATTTGGAAAGCTCAGCAGTGGCCACAAGACTGGAAAATATCAGTTTTCATTACAATTCCAAAGAAAGGTAATGTCAAAGTATGTTCAAACTACCACACAATTACATTCATCTTGCATGCTAGTAATGCTCAAAATTCTCCAATCCAGGCTTCAACACTATGTGAACCGAGAACTTCCAGATATTCAAGCTGGATTTAGAAAAAGCAGAGGAACCAGAGATCAAATTGGCAACATCTGGTGGATCATAGAGAGAGCAAGAGAGTTCCAGAAAAACATCAACTTCTGCTTTATTGACTATGCCAAAACCTTTGACTGTGTGGATCACAATAAACTGTAGAAAATTCTTCAAGAGATGGGAATACCACACCACCTGACCTGCTTCCTGAGAAATCTGTATGCAGGTCAAGAAGCAATAGTTAGAACTGGACATGAAATAATGGACTGTTCCAAATTGGGAAAGGAGTATGTCAAGGCTGTATGCTGTCACCCTGATTATCTAACTTATATGCACAGTACATCTTGTGAAATGCCTGGCTAGATGAAGCACAAGGTGGAATTAAGATTGCTGGAGAAATGTCAATAACCTCAGATATGCAGATAACACCACCCTTAGGGCAGTAAGTGAAGAGGAACTAAAGATCCTCTTGATGAAAATGAAGGAAGAGAGTGAAAATGCTGGCTTCAAACTCAACATTCAGAAAACTGATCATGGCATCTGGTCCCATCACTTCATGGCAAATAAATGGGGAAACAATGGAAGCAGTGACATACTTTACCTTCTTGAGCTCCAAAATTACTGAAGATGCTGACTGCAGCCATGAAATTAAAAGACACTTGTTCCTTGGAAGAAAAACTATGACCAACCTAGATAGCATATTAAAAAGCTCAGACATTACTTTGCCAGCAAAGGTCCATCCAGTCAAAGCTATGGATTTTCCAGTAGTCAAGTATGGATGTGAGAGTTGGACTATAAAGAAAGCTGAGCACTGAAGAATTGATGCTTTTAAACTTTGGTGTTGCAGAAGACTCTTGAGAGTCCCTTGGACTGGGAAGAAATCCAACCAGTCCATCATAAAGGAAATCAGTCCTGAATATTCATTGGAAGGACTGATGCTAAAGCTGAAGCCCAATACTTTGGCCACCTGATGTGAAGAAATGAGTCATTGGAAAAATACCCTGATGCGGGAAAGATTGAAGGAAGGAGAAGGGGACAACAGAGAATGAGATGGTTGTATAGTATCACCGACTCAATGGACATGAGTTTGATCAAGCTCTGGGAGTTGGTAATTGACAGGGAAGCCTGGCATGCTGCAGTTCATGTGGTCACATAGTCAGACATGACTGAGCATCTGAACTGAACTGATAAATGTTAGAGTTATTTGTTTTAGTTCTGTGAAAAATTTCACCAGTATTCTGATGAGGATTATATTAAATTTGTAGATTGCCTTGGATAATATGGACATTTTAACATAGTTTCTTTCATAAAATATATTAAAAATAGAACTAATATTTTTTTGAAACTTAAAAAAGTTAACACTTGTAAGTGTTCTGAGGAATGGCCATAAACATTGAAAAGGTTGAGAAAACAGCATGAATAAAGACATTAAGAGCCTTATAAGAACTAAAATGTGGGAGTGAATGGTGATGTAGGATCTGGCTGCTTTTTGGTGACTAAAAAAGGTTAAAAGTGGGAAATCAGATTGTTGGAGTTAGGGAGGGGTAGTCCTCTCTATTTCAGACTTTATCTCTGATAAATATAAACTGTGACTGTCAAGTACATTTGTTAGTTACGTCTTCCAAAATGAACGTACCTTATTCACAGAAAGTAATTTTTCACATTGGTGTAAGAGAGAGAATATATTATGTGTGCCATGTTCTACTAAATAATTTTAACAAAATCAATGTCAACTTCCTGATAATGATGGTTTTCAAGAATAGAGGAGGTTATACCATGCATATACATGCCATACACACATAAGACTTAAGATATCCTAAAGAATAAGTATTGTGAAAATGAGAATGAAAGTGTTGGTTTCTCAGCCACGTCCAACTCTTTTTGACCCCATGGACTGTGGCCCAGCAGGTTCCTCTGTCCATGGAATTCTCCAGGCAAGAATACTGGAGTGGGTAGCCATTCGCATCTCTAAGGAATCTTTCCGACCCAGGGATCAAACCTGGGTCTCCTGCATTGCAGGCAGATTCTTTACTATTTGAGACACTTCTAAGTCAAACTTCCTAGTTTTAAAATGTGGAAATTGATATTAAATGACATAGCCAATTTTAAAATACCTAAGTTTTCAAGTACTTAAAATTGAGTAGAAGAATATTTTTCTCCATTGAATTGTGCCCACTTTTCCATTCTGTACAAAGCATGTGATATAATTATGTGGTTAGGTGCTGAGGTCTATAATAAAAGAACACATTTTGCATTTTAAAAATCAAGTAACAATTAAGCTCTGAATTTCATGCTACTATTACCTCTAGCATAATTGCCAGACAATTTTCAGGCCATAAATAACCCTACAATTACTTAATGCTTTTTATGTTCTATAGTCTACATGGCAACAATTACATTATTACCGAATAATTATGTAAATTCCTTTATTTGTAATTGCCATAAAAAGACATTATTCCAGCACTTTATTCAAAACACAAAGACCAAAAAGAATATGTATGATGCTGAGTATTTGATTTGTTCTTAGAGAAGTACACAATATTAAAACTTCCTGTTCTATCATACATTTGAAGAAACACATATGTGGATCTCTATGGGTCATTTGCTCATGTTCTTTAATGCTTTACAACATACTGGTAAAACATGAAAAAAAAAAAGCTTCTCAGCCCACTGTACTATGATTTTCCTCTATGTGCCCCTTTGCAAGAACACTGTCTAAAACATAAATTGGTATGAATATGGTTGTAAGAATACAGTAATTAGAAACTTTGTATTCCAAAAAATAGGCTTCAAATACTACATTTAAATGTTAATATAATATCATTTAAAGAATTATTCAGTAAACTCTTTTCATTATAATTTAAGGAGGCTTGAATAAAGTTAAGTATTATAATTTGAGGATTAAATTCTACCAGAACCATGAGCTTAATTAATTTTAATGAAATCGTTGCCTCAGTTAAGTTGCAGATATAATCTAATGACTAAGGCACAATTGGAAGAGCTATCATTTTTACCTTTCCTGAGGAGGTGCCATAATTCCTTCATTTCAGTCCAATTCAGTCGCTCTGTCGTGTCCTACTCTTTGCAGCCCCATGAACCACAGCACGCCAGACCTCCCTGTCCATCACCAACTCCCGGAGTCCACCCAAACCCATGTCAATTGTGTCAGTGATGCCATCCAACCATCTCATCCTCTGTCGTCCCTTTCTCCTCCTGCCCTCAATCTTTCTCAGCATCAGGGTCTTTTCAAGTGAGTCAGCTCTCTGCATCGGGTGGCCAAAGTACTGGAGTTTCAGCTTCAACATTGGTCCTTCCAGTGAACACCCAGAACTGATCTCCTTTAGAATGGACTGTATGGATCTCCTTGCAGTCCAAGGGACTAAGAGTCTTCTCCAACACCATAGTTCAAAAGCATCAATTCTTCTACGCTCAGCTGTCTTTATAGTCTAACACTCACATCCATACATAACTACTGGAAAAACCATAGCCTTGACTAGACCTTTGTTGGCAAAGTAATGTCTCTGCTTTTTAATATAGCGCCTTTCTAAGGAGAGAATCACTGGGTCAAAATGTCCATTTACCATCTAGTTTAGGGATCTCTATGCTTAAAATTTTGTGATCAGTGAAGAAATAAAATGTGATTCATCACAGTGTTTTTTTTTTTTTTAACATCATTCAAGAAGTAGCCACAATTTCAGAAATTGTTAGCTACACTACAACTTACTCTTTTGAGACTGCAAGTACTCATTTGAGACTTCAAAAATAATCCACAGTTCCAGACAATTATATTATTTGTGTCCCCATAGTGTTTACAATTCTATTGCAGTGGTTCTTCAGGACTCAGATTGCCTTCTTTCTATAGACTGTCCTGCATCATGACCAGTTTAATTCCTTACCTTTGATTTCTTTGCCATCAACAACTTCCTCTTCCTTCTCCTCTTGCAGAGATAGAATGTGAGCTTTTATTTCATAGTTTGCAACCAGTTTATCCTGCAATTTGATTTTCTCACTACCTGCTAACTGATCATGGATTCTGCAAAGGTTATATAGGATCTGAAACTGGCACCCACTGATATCTGGCTTTGTGAAAACAAAGAAAATTTTCTTAGATTTCCACTGAGTGATTCTGATGGCCTTGGGTGTAGGTTTACATGTTTTCTTTTTTTCCCTATTACATGCTCATTTGTTTCAGTCCTGTCTGCCTCTTTGCAACCCCATGGGTTATAGCCTGCCAGGCTCCCCTGTCCATGAGATTATCCTGGTAATAATACTGGAGTGGTTTGCCATTTCCTCCTTCAAGGGATCTTCCTGATGACCCAGGGATCAAACCTATGTCTCCTGAAGCTCCTGCATTGGCAGGCAGATTCTTCACCACTGAGTTCCTAGGAAGCCCACTATTTTTCCCATTGTGATTCTGTTTTTCCTTGTTGACTTGGTCTTCATGAACTCCAACATCTAGTACCAGCTGGGCAAGATATGAGAGTAACTGTGTGGACCCTGTTGCCAAAGCCCTGATACTGATTCATTACTCTCAATACTATTGCAAGTGGTGGCTGTGGAAATTCTTCTTCGGTGGGAAGGAGGGTTTCTATGGCTATCTGACAGTGAAAAGAAGGCAGAATTGAGATATTGGTAGAAAACTGTGAATTACACCTTATATAAAGAGAAAACTTTTGCCCCAAGTAAGGTTCTTATAAGATTATAGATTTTCTTCTAAGAATTGGAGGAACTTTTGAGACATTTACATTAAAAAGTGCACAGATGTGGGAATTCCCTGGCCATTCAGGGGTTAGAACTCTCTGCTCTTACTGCCTTGGGCCTGGGTTCGACCCTTGCTGAGGGAACTAAGATTCCACAAGCTGTGCAGTGCAGTCAAAAATAAATAAATGCACGGATATATTATGAGGATGTAAATTTTACATTGATTTTGATATAGAACATACACTTTCAAGGGGCTTCCCAGGTGGTGCTAGTAGTAAAGAACCTGCTTGCCGATGCAGGTGATGTAAGAAACACTGGTTCGATCCCTGGGTCAAGAAGATCCCCTGGAGGAGATCTTCTCACCTGGAAAATCTCATGGACAGAGGAGCCTGGAGGGCTAAAGTCCACAGGGTCTCAAAGAGTTGGACACAACTGAATAAACTTGGCATGCACAATCATATGCATACATTTTCAAGGAACTCTTACTCCCATTGCAGTGCACCAAAATATATGACTCTAGGTCCCAACATTAGCATTCATTATTTTCAGTGTCAATGGGGATATTTAGAAAATTACAGCGATAAGAATATCTTAAATATGAGGATATTCTGTTGACTTGAACATGTGGTGTCGCATTGAGAATATCATAGCTGCTCTCCAGTCCTCACACCCTGCACCTGTGAAAGTGTTCGATAAGGGCATCAAGAAGACGTGAGTCCTGGTTGACCCACAGGGTGATAGGAGCATCCTCACCCTTTCTGCATCCTTGGAGTATATATTCAGCCCACTGATTTCCAATGCGGGAGCTGTTTCAGGGACATAGCCTTGAAAGAATAACATATTGAGACCATCTGTACTAAATACCCAGTTAAAGCTTCTCTATAAACTTTTAGGATTCTGGTGGGCATGTGTGGAGATCCACTTGCCTTGCAGCCACTCAAGACAAGCTTAGTATATAATTCCCTTGCTAATTAAACCTGCCTCCTACCATCTGCAGTGATCTTTTTCTTTGGCATTTCCTTGTACTCTTTGAATAGGGGCCAATTTCAGATTTTAGCCAGGAAGCTTCTGAGAATGTGAACCAGCAAAAATGAGTAGCATAGCATAACTTTTCAGTTCACTTCTAGTTGACAGCTTCTGGATATACAAATGTTACAGTGCTGACATGGGAAAGAGAGTCTTGCCAGAGGACAGAATGGACCTTGAGACATCGGGTATAAGATAGCTTCAGGATATCTGATGAGTAGATGACTGTGCTGCTTAATTTTATGTGTCAACTTGACCGAGCCATGGTGCCCAGATATTTGGTCAAACATTAATTTCAATGATTTTGTGAGGGTGTTTTTGGATGAGATTTAAATTTAAATCAGTGGACTTTGATTAAAGCAAATTATTCTCCAAAATGTGAGTGGGACTCCCATTCAATCTTAATAGAACAAAGAGCTGACCTCTCCCAACAAGCAGGAACTCTGCCGGTTGAAAGCCTTCAGAGTTCATCTGTGAAATCAGTCTTGCCAGCCTCCTGCATCAGTTTCAGCTTTTGGACTCTAATGTGCGTGTGCAAATATATATTGAGGATGGAATATATATATTTATACATACACATTTATTGGTTATATTTCTTGGAAGAACTCTAATAAAATAAGCCAGTTTCAGTTCTCAGTCAGGGTTGAGAGTATGTGAAATTTGTTTACTAAACTAGGCTAAAATAAAACTAACCAACCAAACAACAACAACAACAACAAAAAACCAGAAGTGTAACATGGATTGAGTGTGCGGTTTGGAAGAAATGGTGAATCCCAAAGCGTAGAGTAATCTAGAGAAGCCAGGGATCCAGAGATGTGTGAGCCTTGCGCTTATTGTGACTCATTAGGTCCTAGAGTCTGTGCCAACAGATCCAGTCTTGCCCTGACCATAACTAATGAAGGCAAGACACTCCTGCAGAGGTATGTGCATGTTAAGTCCTTTCAGTCATGTATGACTCTGTGCAACCCTATGGACTATAGCCTGCCAGGCTCCTCTGTCCATGAGATTCTCCAGGCAAGACTACTGGAGGGGGTTGCCATGCCCTCTTCCAGGGGATCTTCCTCATGCCACGGGGATTGAGCCTGTGTCTTTTATGTCTCCTGCATTGGCAGGTAGATTCTTTACATCTAGTACCATCTGGGAAGGTAGCCTAACCTGAATCTAACCATGCTGCTGCTAAGTCGCTTCAGTCATGTCCGACTCTGTGCGACCCCATAGACGGCAGCCCACCAGGCTCCCCTGTCCCTGGGATTCTCCAGGCAAGAACACTGGAGTGGGTTGCCATTTCCTTCTCCAATGCATGAAAGTGAAAAGTGAAAGTGAAGTCGCTCAGTCATGTCCGATTCTTCACGATCCCATGGACTGCAGCCTACCAGGCTCCTCCATCCATGGGGTTTTCCAGGCAAGAGTACTGGAGTGGGGTGCCATAACCATGAGGAGACATCAAACTCACTTACATTGGGGGGGCAGGCATTCTACAAAATAACTGGCATGTAATATTCAAAGGTATCAGTGTCCAGAAAACTAAGGAAAAGGAGACAGAAAACTAAAAGAGACATAACATAAAGGAGTAAAATGCAATGCATGGTTTGAAATTGATTTATTTTCTAGTAAGTGACATCATTGGAACAACTAGCAAAATCTGAATGATATCTGAGAAATAAATGTTAGCAATGATTCATTGTTAAGTTCATGTTTTTGAAAGCTAAACTGAGAGGATATAATAAAAAGTTCTTGTTTGTAGGAAAATATATTAACATATTTGGTTCTAAAGAGACATCATGGGGGCAGCTCATTATCAAATGGCTCATGCAACTTTTGCCATCTGCAAATGGCACTTGGATCTTTTCAGTAAGTTTGTAATTGTTTACCAAAATAATTATGTTCTAAAAGAGAAACATGTGTCATACCATGAGATATAAGAAAAAATAAATAAAAATTGTTAACACTCTAAGATATTGATAGGAAAAAAAAAAAAAAAACAACTGCCCAATATCATAGGGTTCTTCTAATTTTACTTTGAATAAATAGCTGAGTTTGCTCAGATTGAAGGCTTGGTCCATGCACTGCAACCTGATGTAAAAAGAAAATATTTCTTCATAAAGAATTTCTAAGCTTTCTTCTGACTGAATCTAATCATGTGGATATATTTCAAAGTATAATTTCTATTGATTGTTTTGTTATTTTGATGACATAATTTTCCTCTAGTAAAATCTGAGTCATGGAGGTTAAGTCTTAGCAATGTACCCTGAGTCCCTGTCAAATGCATTTTTTCGGGAGAAAAATAGAAAAAGGTGCCAAGCACAGATCATTTAATGATTCAATTATTTTTGAAAGCAAGCATATAGTGTATAGTTACAGAACAGCAAATAACAAGAGTATCTTTCCTATAGTACCGAACAACAGTGCTTTCCCTTAAGTGCCCCACACTCAGTACATTAAAGAGATGTATAAGCAGGAAAGCACAGGTTAGAGTGAAAAGTGCCATAATGAAGATGGGTAAAACATGCAAGGACAGATGAAAGTAGAAACCACGCATTTACCTGGTGAAGGAAGTTAATTCATGGAGATATTTGAGTTAGGTATTGAAAGAGGATTCAATAAGAGGTAGATCTTAGAATCCTGAGTTCAAATTTCACCTCTGTACTTACTGCTTGCGTCATCTTAGGGTGTTAATTTTATCTGACTGAAGTTCAGTTTCATTACTTGTAACACAAAGTTGAAGATCTATGACGACTGTTTTGAAGAATTTCCTAAATCATGTCTATGAAGGTTCCTAACACAATGTCGGAGAAGGCAATGGCACCCCACTCCAGTACTCTTGCCTGGAATATCCCATGGATGGAGGAGCCTGGTAGGCTACAGTCCACGGGATCGCGAAGAGTCAGACACAACTGAGTGACTTCACTTTCACTTTTCACTTTCATGCATTGGAGAAGGAAATGGCAACCCACTCCAGCGTTCTTGCCTGGAGAATCCCAGGGATGGGGGAGCCTGGTGGGCTGCTGTCTCTGGGGTTGCTCAGAGTTGGACACGACCGAAGCGACTTAGCAGCAGCAGCAACACAATGTAGTCTCCAAATAAATTATATCTTAATATAAGGCCCTTATGGCAAAAATGAAGCTTTTATTATACAAACTGTGAAGCTTGGAAAGAACATGGATAAAGTGTTTACATAGCTGTCTCTGATTACTGTAACTAAGAACGTCTCCGTTGCTATTTGTACCTATCTGCAGGCTTGGTAATAGACCACATCCATAGACTGTAATTTCAAGGGCAGGTCTGAATTTTTAAAATATTCCACAGGTAATTCTGATGTATAGTGATAAGAATAGCTACATTAAAAAATCTACTCTTTACTAGAGGCTTTGCATGCATATTAATGATTCTTACGCTTATCTTGTAAAATAGGCATACTTATCTCAATTTAAAGTGTGAAAGATACAGGGTCTCCAGGAGGTTAAACACTTGTCCTTGGTCAGACAGATATTGAGAAGCAGGGGTTTCATCCTAGCTGTTTGTAACCACAAACACTGTGCCAGTTTTAATTCCACCTAACACTTTCTAGCGATTAAGTTTAACATATAATCCACAGAGAGGATTATAAAGTTAACCCAAATGGGAAGCAGAAAATATATACTGACATTTCAGTAAATACAAAATATTGATTATTAAAGATCTTGTTCTGCACTTTCACATGAGCTGTTATTTATGCCAACAGATGTTTCCTCTTCACAAACCACATCAAAGAGACTGAAGATAATATATGCTAATTTCTCTAGTCTCTTATCTAACTGTTTCTAAAGGTGGCCTTATTAGCAGAACCCAGAATATATTTATTTTTTAGTATATGATTTAAGAAATTATTTTCAAGTTAAGTATTTATATAATAAAAAAGAAAATCATATCTTATATGCTTTAGAAATTGTTTGCTTGCACATGTTTTAAATAGACCTAATACTCTGAAAAATGTATACTTGAAATTTGGGTTGAAGCCATCTTAATATGTGGGTTGTCATTAATGCTTCTACAAATTATACAGAATTTATTTTTCTGATCCTTTCTTATCATGGATATGTAACTGAGTTTCCAAATAGAATTTAACAATTTAGAGTTTAAAAAATATTTTCTCCATTTTTCTCTTATCTAACTGTTTCTGAAGGTGGCCTTATTAGCAGAACCCAGAATATATTTATTTTTAAGTATATGATTGAAAAATTTTCAAATTAAGTATTTATGTAATAAAAAGAAAGTCATACCTTATATAACTTTCTTGTCATATAAGATGGAGAAAAAAATATTTTTTCCATCTTCTAAAATTAACCTTCCTTTGGTTTACATCTTAAAAAGTGATTGATTTTCTAAATTCTGTAGTGCTTCCTCCCATTCATTTTCATAAACAAACAGAAAAAAAAAAGCACAAAATATAAGCATGTAGTAGTGCAACAGTGTCATACCTGTTTGAGAACTGACACTTCAAAGGTGACAGGTAAAGATCTCTATTTCATTTCCTGCCTCATGGAACCCCGAGTCTTGTATCTGCAATCTTAACATGTTTGAAAACTCAAGTATTTTAGGTCTAAAGATAGAAATTCACTCTCAATGTATTAATAGCTCGATTACCCGCACTGACTTCTTTGGTATTCAGTTGTCTCTCATATTTTGGGCATGCCGTTGCTGTTGTTCAGTTGCTAAGTGGTATCCATATATCTGCAATTCCATGGACTGCAGGACACCAGACTTTCCTGTCCTTTACTATCTCTCAGAATTTGCTCAAACTCATGTCCATTGATGGTGCCATCCAACCATCTCATCCTCTGTTACCCCCTTCTCCTCCTGCTTTCAATCTTTCCCAACATCAGGGTCTTCTTCAATGAGTCAGCTCTTCGCATCAGGTGGACAGAGTATTAGAGCTTCAGCTTTAGCATCAGTCTTTCCAGTGAATGTTCAAGATTAATTTTCTTCCAGATTGACTGGCTTGATCTATTTGCAGTCCAAGAGACTCTCAAGGGTCTTCTCCAGCACCACAATTTGAAAGCATCAATTCTTTGGTGTTCAGACTTCCTTATGGTCCAACTCTCACATCCTATACGACTACTGGGAATATCATAACTTTGGCTATACAGACCTTTGTCAGCACAGAGATGTCTCTGCTTTTTAATATGCTGTCTAGGTTTGTCATAGCTTTTCTTCCAAGGATCAAACGTCTTTTAATTTTGTGGCTACAGTCATCATCTGCAGTGATTTTGGAGCCAAGAAAATAAACTCTGTCACTGTTTCCACTGTTTCTCCATCTGCTTGCCATGAAGTGATAGAACTGGATGCCGTGATCTTAGTTTTTTAAATGTTGAGTTTTAAGTTAGCTTTTTCACCCTCCTCTTTCACCCTCAGCAAGAGGCTTTTAGTTCCTTTGGGAACTGACATTTCTATTATTTTCTTTCAACTCAGATGTGCACTGAAATCAATGTTTCACATTTTTTCCAACTTTTTGAGCATACTGCTCTGGAAGTGTTTACCAATTATCTGGTCAGTCACCGTGTTAAAATGAAGTGCCCCTCTCAGAATGAATCTCTTCTATGTGCCTGTGTTTCTCTAATATCTGTTAATATATTCCATGTCTCCAATTGGACTGTAACCTCCAGGCAAGCTTGGAGAAGGAAATGGCAACCCACTCCAGTGTTCTTGCCTGGAGAATCCCAGGGACGGGGGAGCCTGGTGGGCTGCCATCTATGGGGTCACACAGAGTCGGACACGACTGAAGTGACTTAGCAGCAGCAGCAGCTCTAGGCAAGCAGTGCTTTATCCACAGATATCAATTAATACTTTTTATGTGTTGTGTAATATTTTGCAAAGGATTGATCTGAAGCACATGTTTACAGGGAGGCCATGTAAAATGGTGGAAGGAATATGTGTTTCTAGTTGGCAAAACAAAGTGTTCAAATCCTAGATAAATTGGTATGGTTTTGAGTAAATTATTAATATACTTTCAGATTTATTAGTAAAACTAGAGATGATATATATTAAAGGGCCTCACAAAGACGCAGTAGGTGCCTGATAAGGTAAACTTATTCCCTAGTTTATCTGGAAGAGATTAAAATTTTACCAATGTTTTGGTATATTTTTAACTACACTTCCAGGTGTGTCCCATGTAGGTGGTAAATTGTAAAACTATTAATTTATTATAAGACTGATAATAAAATACATGTATTATAATTGTGCTTGGTGAATCCAACCAACCTACTTTCTAGGAAAAAAACATATTTTGAAGGAACTTGGTGTACAAATACTGTCAACTAGAAGCACACTGACCTCAGAGTTTGCCTTTTCATGGCTCAGCTCATCAGAAAGAATGACCGGAAATTCAGTATTTTAACTCAGTAATTAATAATTATGTAAGAAATTATTGTGACCTAACCAATTATACTTGAAATAATGCAGTATGCCTTAAAAGTACAGTAGTAAATTCTCAGGCAAATACCCATTAGTATGTTTTTGTAAAGCAATTTGTTACAGATCCCCTATCTTTGACTGTATATTATTTAAAGAGTAGAGAATAAGTTGGTATTCTGCAGGATGTACACAACAGCATGAATCATCTGAATGCTTTTATAGAAGATGATAATATAACTAGAGAAACTGTGGTAAAAAGAGTAAGGCTCTTATCAGATCTTTTGAAACTCTCATGCTTATATTTCTAAAAATGAGATATCAAGGTCAATAAAGAAAAGCCATGTTGTTGTCCTAGCATTAAACAGAAAATAATTCATCCAATACATCATATTGACATAGGACATCTCAGGTCAGAAGTGGTGTGTCTCCTGGAAAGAAATAGGGGCATGAATGTGTTTTATGCTCAGGTGATCTTATATGATGATGACTTTGTCTTGTTCTTCAGTCATCCCAGATTTATGATATAGTGAACTTGGAATATTAATATTTTATTTCATCAACTATTTTAAGAGCAGTGGTAGGGACCAACAGTACCGAATTAGGAACTATGCCCTTCAGGTATATGGAAATAGTCTAATACTTTCACTGTCTTTATTGGGAATCACTGATCTTCTGCCACCTTCAGGTAAAGTGATATTTTTAAGGGTATTGGCTAGTTAATATAAATCAATCTTAGATGTTTTATTAACTTTATATCAGAACATTTTAGAAAGAAAAGTATAACTATCATTACATTATAAATAAAGGAATTGTTTCTGAGAATTATAAAACTATTGTTCTCTGTTTACATACCCAGTGAAGCAAAGCCAGTTTTTCAGCCCATGTTAATAAAAACTCTTTGTTCATTAATTTATACTTTTTGGAGTATATCTCTGGTCAGGAAAGAAAAGTGATTTTAATCCCTCAAGGAAATTGAAAACAAAGTACCTAAGAGTGGAAATGCTCAGATCTGTGTCGTCATCCAGTCATCTCCTGTCAGAGTTGCGTTTGGCATGACAGGATGGCAGACTCCAGTCTAGTTGGATAAATATCGCAATGGTAAATGGGATTTTTACAACATCTGAACTGTTGTACATAGTTGTGATTTTTTTATACCCACAACACACATATGGTGATTCCTGAATGTATTGTTCTACTATTTTATAGCTGAAATGCCTGAGGTGCAGAGGTTAATTGATTTCTCCAAAGAGAAACAGTTGTTTAAGTTAAAATTTGAGTGCCCATCTGTCTTCCCCACAGGTTCTTGGTTTGTCACTCTTTATAAGTGCAAAAATATCTTTTCTGAGCACTTAATCTGAGTAGGTAATGGTATAGGCATTAGGAATGCAGCAGTTAGATGAGAACCCCTGCCCTTATATGGTCTAACTGTTGGGGAAATGGAAACAATAAATAAATACAAAATAAAGTATGCAGCAGGTTAAATGGAGAGACACTGGGTATTGTGAATATAGAGGCAAGTGTGGTTATGAGTTCTGAGCAGAGACAACAGCAAGTATAGAGATGCTTGGGCTGGAGAATACCTGCTATGCTTGAAAAATGGCAAGTGGACTAGAGTGGCGGTGAGTGAAAAGTCAAAGAGTAAGCCCTGAATGACCGTTGTGGGGACACGTAACCCATTATAATGATTTTGTGGTTTACTCAAAAATGGGAGAGCACTGGAAGGTTCCAGGTGAGAGTGACAGGATCTGACTTACGTCTTGAAAGAGGCACAGTAGAAGTTATGCTGAGAAAAGGTGGAAGTAAAGAAAAGGGGAATAAATAAGATCAGTTAACAAGCTACTCCAATGAATCTACTTAGAGATGATAATGGCCTGGGCCAAGGCGATGACAGTATGTGAGCACTATCCTTTCAGATCTCTGACAGCTGAGAGTACTCTGGAATCCATCAATAGGTTCTGGCAGAGGCTGTTTCCCATGCACTACCAAGGAAACCAGTAAGCATGGCAGGGATTCTGAGAAAAACTCATTTCTGGAAGATGCAGAAATATCTCACAGGCTACTTTGGCTTAAGGACTCTCCAATGGCCCTGCTAAACCCTCAGAATTGTTCTGCTGCCAAAAACCCTTCCACCCAGATTCCCATCTTCTCTTTCTCCTCTACTTTGAGTCAGACCTGAGTTTCATTTCTGACTCTCCAGGTTCTGTCCTTGCTTTCTCTCTTGGGCTTTACTCCTAGTACATTCACATGTTTATTCACATCTAATTCTCAGAAGACCCAGAATAACACATAATGAATGTGGGTACTACTGCAATACTGAATGTATTTTGAATACGTTGATTGTAGGTGGAGTGACAGGAAATAGAAGAGTCGAAGACAAATCCAATGTTTTTCCTTGAGTTCAGCACCTGGAAAGATGAAGTTGATATCAGCTAAAATGGTAAAAAATGAAAAGGAGTATATTTGAGAGGGAGCAGTTGGTGTGAAAAGATGCATATGTTAATGGTTTGAAATTACTACTGAAAAGTTAAGTGGGAATGCTAGGCAGGCAGTTGGAGATAAAGTAAGAAGTCTGGACAAAGGATACAAAACTAAGAGCAGGTGAAAGTTAAGCACTGGGCCTATCTAAACTTTTACATTCAGAAATGTAAAGAACTAGCTAGCAAAGGAATTTTAAAAGGAGTGGCAATGAGATAGGTAGAAGACAAGACAATATGGGGCTGAGTACTGGGAACTATGGGTCTATTCCCCAACCCAATACATTGGGTTCTAAAAGTGTCCAGATTTAGAATATTCTCCAGAGAAACTCTAGGTTTTAAAGTCTATGTGTACCTAATTTTGCTGCATGTGTGTCCTTAGTCACTCAATCGTGTCCACCTCTTTGCAATCCCAAGGACTGTAGCCCACCAGGCTCCTCTGTCCATGGGGATTCTCCAGGCAAGAACGCTGGAGTGGGTTGTCATGCCCTCCTCCAGGGAATCTTCCCAACACAGGGATCAAACCCAGGTCTCCCGCATTGCAGGCAGGTTCTTTACCATCTCAGCCACCAGGGAAGCCTTACACTCAATCATTTTTCTTCCCAGAAATCAAAGATTTAAATTGTTGTGATGATTTTGCATGTCTTAATTTCTCTAGGACTAGTTTCTTTATCTGTATGATAGTGATAAAAAAATCACTAGTGATCTGTAGACATTAAAAAAATGTGAGATTGTGACTAAATAGTGCTTAATGCAAAGACTATAAATGATAGATATTATAACTATTAGAAACAGGTAATATTTTACTTTATAAACATTATCTCATATAATTTAATTCTTCCCAAAGCAACAGTGAATGATATTATTAATTCTATTTTCAGCACTCAAACGTATTGAGTAACTTGACAAGAGCATTACTTAAAAATGGCAGAGTTGGGTTGAACCCAAATATCACTGGTCCATTCACTGTTAAACTTATTCAATATACATTCATATAAAATTAACAAGTTATTCTATGCCATGTACTACCTACTGAGAAATGCTTTGTTTAGCACTGACTTCCTGCATAGTTCCGGGAAACTTGTAACCTGAGAGTCACTGGTGTAGATGTACACTCCTCAGTTAATGACTACTGTTATTTTTAGATTTGAGCATGTATACAAGCTGTTGCTGCAGTTGTGTCTGACTCTTTGCGACCCCATGGACTGTATATCATGTCCGATTCTTTGTGACCACATGGACCAATAGCCCAACAGTCTCCTCTGTTCATGGGACTCTCCCAGGCAAGCATACTGGAGTGGGTATGCAAGCTCTCCTCAAGGGGATCTTCCCAACACAGGGGTTGAACCTGAATCACTTATGTCTCTTGCATTGGCAAGGGGGTTCTGTACCATTAGTACCACCTGGGAAGCTCAGATTTGAGCATACAAACCATTAAAAGATAATGTGTGTATATATGCAGGGATTAATAATATAACTTAATCAGGAAAAATTCAGGATAAATCTTAAATTTAATGAGTCTCCAGGAAAAATAAGCATAAATTTGGATTAATCTGGTCAAAACAGGCTGATAACTACTCATGGGAACCTGTTCTTGGGGGTAAACAAACAAACAAACAAACAAAAAGGGCAGAGATTTCTTGCTACATGCTACATATATATATGATATATATGCATACATATATATACATATTGGGGTAAATAATCTGCCCGCCAACGTAGGAGATGCAAGAGATGTGGGTTCGGTCCCTGGGTCAGGGAGATCCTCTGGAGGAGGGCATGAGAAGGAAATTGCAACCTGCTCTCGTATTCTTGCCTGGAAAAATCTCTTGGGCAGAGGAGCCTGGCGGGCTGCAGTCCATGGGGTCACAAAAAGGAAGGACACAACTTAGTGACTAACCAGCAACACATATTTGAGAACTATTTTGGCATGTGTCTATGCTTCTATGCTTTCTGGATCTAGTCTTTGCATTTTAATAGTAAATAAAATAAGAATCAAACATAAAATTCTGGAAACCATCTTGAAAAAAATGTATCTCCATTAAAAATAATTTGATAGTAAAGAAAACTTCTTAAGACACTTATCAGAAATCTAAAGAAATCTTGATTACTGGTCTTACTAGTAATCAAGTTTTTCCACTAAATATAAGACAAACATTATAAAAGTGACAACATTTAGAAAAAATCACATATGATCTCATCTTTATCAGCTGGTTTTATTTTTAAGACTTTTTAAGGACCACAATAGACTGTCATAGCATCAAGATTCCCCTTGCTAGCTAATGAGGTAGGAAATGTTATTGGTTTATTTGGTTTTTGGTGTCAAAATGAGCCATAGAGAAGAAATCCTCTTTTGTTTTATTTCTTATCTTTTCATTTTTAATTCTGCTGAATTGTGTCTTCATATGATACCTAGAATTGTTATAGACTTTTTATACCATGAAGTGAATTAACTTGGAGGAGAATATGTGGAAAATAGCAGGGCAGAAAAATAAAAAGAACCCAAGTATTGATGGTTTCGCTGGCTAACTCAATTAACCAGTCCTGGAAAAATTCTGCCTCTGAAATTGTTGAAATAAAAAATATTTGGTCACCATTTCAATTTAAGTCATTTTGAGGTTGAATTTTATTTTATTTATGGTCAAAGGCATCATAACTAATGTATCTTTATTGCTTCCCCAGAAAGACAGAAAGTTCCCAGGGATGACAAATGGAACTTTACTGATTTGGTAATAGCTAATGGTTGCTCTTTCTTAGTGGTTTATATACTTGGCTGAATAGACTCCAGCTCAATAGCTGGGAAGATGAAATGACTTTCCTTGAAGCCAAAAAGTGATATCAAAGATATTATCACCTACTATGACATTTTTTGTGGCCTTCATTTTTCTCCACAGCAAGTGGTGAAAAATCCTTTCTGAAGGAGATAATCATGGTCAGAATGGAATGCAGTCCCAGTATCTGAATTATCCAATGATTTGCACAAAAAGTTGCAGCAAATGATCCTTTTTGCATCTTAAGGAGGACAATGTTTCAGATAGCTCCTTTATGATTGGTTTAATACATACTTGATTATAGGCTCCCACTGGTGAGTAAATGTTTCAGGCCAAAAGTTAATATTAAGAGCCCCTCCCCACCAAAGTGTACAATCTGTCCAAAAATGTATTCTACATAATAAAGTATTTTAAGGTCACTGTCTTCTAGGCTTGCTTCTCCCACTTCATAGAAAGTGATTATCTTTTTGAGCCTCAATACTTGCTAATATAATGTGAGGATTCTTCTAATTCATCTCAAAATCTGCATGCCTTTCCAAAAACATCACATCATTTGACACTTTCTGATATGTTATAATATATTGTGCCAGCTAAATGACTTTTTAAAGATAACTCCGTCCTATTAAATGATGCTGTGTATATTTGCTAATACATTTTTGAAATCGCCATTAAAGTTAACATACTTAAAATTAACACACTTCCCTGCCATTGTAAAGACACCAGTCATAGTTATTTAAAAATTTCATTTTTATGATATTTTGCAACGTGGCAATTCACTTGGTACATGAGGAAATATTTGTCTTGATAGTTTCCCCCTCTTTTTCCCTTAGACACAGAATTCTTTATTCTCTCTTTCTCTTTCTCATTTTCTGCTCTGACACTGAGCTGCTGCTGCTGCTAAGTCGCTTTAATTGTGTCGGACTCTGTGCAACCCCATAGACAGCAGCCCACCAGGACACTGAGCAGCTATTGATAATTTTGTATTGCTATTAATATCAATCAATGTGTTTCTCATTTGTTTTTAGTTTTTATGGAATTAGAATACAAATAGTGTAACTGGTTAAAATCATGTAAAATGAATATTAAAAAAAAATAACATGCAGCAAAGCTTTCCAGCAGCATTCCTGGTCCACCTGCTTTTGCCATATGGGCAGAAATGTGACCTCTGGGCTAGTTTCTGCAGATTTCTTTAAAGTATCATGAAAGATCTTAGAACTTCCTTTTATGTTATTAACTGTACATTTTCTTAAAAACTTCATTGATTCTATAGGATTTTTTTAATATTAAAATGTTATCAAGTAATGTGACAAAATAAATAATTGTGATTTACCTCAGTAGCAGGGGCATTCCCTATTTTCTCTATGTTTGTGGTGGACAAAGTTTTACACATATTTCCTTTAACCTACAACTTCCCATAGTTTACATTTGAGTTTTCCAACTGGCAGCCTAATTAAATTCGTACATCTCACAGCTTATCCAATGCTCTATGATCCTATTGTCTGATGTAATAGGTAACTTGAAGGGACAGCAGTATTGACGACTTCTCTAATGACCATTCAAAGACCAGGAGTTAGCTACCTCTAGCTGTTCCTGTCTGCCTGAGTTCACTGCTACACGGTGTATCTTAAAGGGAGATTATAGTTACATAATCTGGAACAACTGTTGACTTGACCACTGGTCATACTTGTGACTTATTTGTGTGTTAAGTGGGAACTCTTCCTTCTACATTTACTTTCTGTATTTACCTCTGACGCTACTAGGTAAAATCATAACAGAAATTAGAAAAAAAATACATTTGGAGGTCTATTGGATATACACTAAGTTATTTTTATTAGGGATAAATAATATAACTTAAAGAAGAAAATTTCAGGACAAATCTTAACTTGAATGATTCTCCAGGAAAAAATAAGTTTAAATTTGAATTAATGTGGTCAAAACAGGTTAATAGTTTCTCATGGGGACCTGTTCTTGGGGTTAAAAACAAAAGAACATCTAGGTTGCTTCCATGTCCTGGCTATTATAAACAGTGCTGCAATGAACATTGGGGTACATGTGTCTCTTTCAATTCTGGTTTCCTCGGTGTGTATGCCCAGCAGTGGGATTACTGGGTCATAAGGCAGTTCTATTTCCAGTTTTTTAAGGAATCTCCACACTGTTCTCCATAGTGGCTGTACTAGTTTGCATTCCCACCAACAGTGTAAGAGGGTTCCCTTTTCTCCACACCCTCTCCAGCATTTATTGCTTGTAGACTGTGGGAGAGAGAGAGGGTAGGTTGATTTGGGAGAATGGCATTGAAACATGTATAATATCATATAAGAAATGAATCGCCAGTCCAGGTTTGATGCAGGATACAGGATGCTTGGGCTGGTGCACTGGGATGACTCAGAGGGATGGTACGGGGACGGAGGGGGGTTCAGGATCAGGAACACATGTACACCCGTGGCAGATTCATGTTGATATATGGCAAAACCAATATAATATTGTAAAGTAATTAGCCTCCAATTAAAATAAATAAATTTAAATTTTAAAAAAAAGAACATAAAAGGTCAGGGTTTTCATGCTATTTGGGGTTTAGGCTGAAACTTAGAACAAACTCAAGAGGTGGTTCCTTGGCAAAATGTTTTTTTTTCCCTGCAAACTGGCTTTTCTGCTGTTGGCCTAGCTCTTCTGGGTACTGTCTCACTGCAACTGAAACAGTGCAGGAGGGCATTGTCTAACCTTGGTTTAGAGGATGGTTAGGAAAATCCTAGATGAACCTGATGAAACCAGTGCTGGGTCTTAAATAACATTAAAGTATTTACAAAGCACCAAAGATATTTTAAAAATAGAGTTCATGGCCATGGCAGAGCAAAGTTGAGGTAGATGTGACATTCACAGAGAACGATCAGAAATTTAGTGACACCTAAGCACCGTGTGCTTCCCTTATGGCTCAGTCGGTAAAGAATCTGCCTGCAGTGTAGGAGACCAGGTTAGATTCCTGGGTCGGGAAGACCTCCTGGAGAAGGAAATGGCAATCCACTCCAGTATACTTGCCTGGGGGATCCCATGGTCAGAGGAGCCTGGCAGGCTTCAGTCCATGGGGTTTCAAGAGTTGGACACGACTTAGTGACTAAACCAATACCAAGCATCATGTGCAGAGCTGGAGGTAGAAGTTCTCAGAAAGAAAACAGAGTCCAATATTTGAGAAGCCATGTATTCCATACCAAGGTGTTTGGATTTAACCTTGCAAGAATTGAAAAGTCATAGCTCCTTATTTTCATTTTCCTTTTACCAACAATATAAAGAAGCTCTCTGCTAGAGTGTGTGTATATGTGTGTGCACACACTTACACACACTCTTACAGGCATTAAGCCCTGGTAATAGTGTTAAAGGCGCTTGAAACAAAAATCATAAGAAATCAGAAGTCTAGGTGAGCAAGAATCTAACCAAACAGCCACAGGAAAAGAGCACGTTGACATTCAAATTGTTGATAATAGAAAGAATGCAGGTTATGACCTCTATTACATTAATCTCCTAGAAGATGCTCTGCCTTGTTGTTGAACAAGGAACTCTGTTCTTTAAAATGCAGTAGGCACCCACATTATCTAGTGTTAGAAGCCTGGGAGCAGAAAAAAAGAGGGGAGCTGCTCTGGCTTTTTATCAAGCTCCCATTATTAGTTCCTTTTGAGAAGCAATCCTAAATGCCACAGTGCTTTTAATCATTATCAACTCCATAAGGGATATCATTATGTTGTTTTTCCATTTCTTCTTGCAACCTAGGGGAAAATAATTTATTCTCTTCAAAACAGGTGGAAAAGTATATATAATCACACATTTATCCAATTCAATAGTGAAAAAAAATTTAAGTACAGAGTATTAGTAAATGCGATCAGAAATCAGGTCTCACAACACTTTAGTGAAGTATAGTGGAAAGATAACGTATTTGAAAGACAGAATGTTGGAGGTGTCTGGGTGTAAAATCCAGTTTGGCTACTCACTAGCTGTGTCACTCTCAAAAGTCACAGGTCTGAGTATTTGTGAAAAATGCCTGCCATGAGGTGGTTGAAAAGTACACTTGTGCTATGCATTCAGCATAATGCCTTTCATGGATTAAAGTATTCACTATAGTTTTCCCTTTAGGTTGATGATTTCCCCCTCTACCCTTTGCTAGTATTATTTACAGAATTCCTGAAATTCCATTTCTTCTCCCTTTTGTTCCTGGTGAACCCTTTCTCAGTTGATACCTATTTAGAGGAAAATTATCTTTACTGCTTTTCTGTGAATAATCACTTCTTGGGAATTCTCAGGTTGTTCAATGATTAGGAACTTTGTGCTTTCCTTCCATGGGTTCAATCCCTGCTCAAGGAGCTAACATCCCACAAAGTATATGGCATGACCAACAACAACAACAAAAATCCATTTTTGTCTGTGTTGCTCTGCTAACTTTTACCTATTTCTATTGTTTCACTACATGCACAGTGTAGCAATTGTTTGTTCTATATGCGACCTTTGAGATTTTGTTAGAAAAGGAGACATTTGCTGCATGAAAAGGAAACACAGTCTTGATGGTGAACAAAGATATTCTTATGTTGGGAGTTTAGCAGTTCAACTTGTGAACTGTCCAGTATAGTCCGAACTCTGAGCCTCTCTGCTTCAAGCTGAGGGCCTGTTGGTCTGAGCTCCAAACTATTTATGAGTTGTGGTTATGTTAACTTCACATGTGTTCATTCTGAGTTCAGAATGCAAAGGGTCCCAGCTCTCTGGGGGAGGTTATTCTCACTGCAGTTCACTGATGTTCAGTGGGGCAAGCCCAACTTTCCAAGATATTATCAAGCCTCTGCTCTCATCATGTGCATAGTGACATCAATCATATTAGATGAAACAAGCCACAAAGACAAGATAAACTCAAGAGGATAGAATGTATATTCTTCTCACAAGGAGTGCAAACAAGCATATTCTATGTCAAGGAAAAGAGGATCCTTTGCAGCATGTATATATTTTCACTAAATTATTTCCACATATAACTGCCCTTTTCTTTTTTTTCTAATTTTATTTTATTTTTAAACTTTACTTAATTGTATTAGTTTTGCCAAATATCAAAATGAATCCGCCACAGGCATACATGTGTTCCCCATCCTGAACCCTCCTCCCTCCTCCCTCCCCATACCATCCCTCTGGGCCGTCCCAGTGCACCAGCCCCAAGAGGGAGAGGGTGGGAAGATGTGGGAGAACGGCAATGAAACATGTAAAATAACTGCCCTTTTAGAATGAAGTAATTACAGAGTAGTCCACAGAAGACTCTGGAGAACACTGGGAAGGCAATGGTGTCTGCTTCTCTGAATGACGGGGAATCCATTTCCATTCCCCTCTCTCAACCCAAGTGCTCAAATCTGCCCAGTGAGATTTGAAACCATTCCTCTATCTGTCACTGACTCTGCCTGTTACCATGTAAGCACTCAAATGTTGGCATGGAAATAGTGAAAAATGCCTTTACCTGGAAGACAGTTACATAGTTGCAATCCATGCAAATAATCTGTTTTCTTGTTTCACATCCGTGAGTGGTATTTTAACATATATAAAAACACCTCTTGGTTTGTTCAAAATGCACATCAATATTTTTCCTTTGAACTTTTTCAAACATGTTTTTGGTAAAACTAGACCTAATTCGGGAGAAGGCAATGGCACCCCCACTCCAGTACTCTTGCCTGGAAAATCCCATGGACAGAGGAGCCTGGTAGGCTGCAGACAACGGGGTCGCTAGGAGTCAGACTCGACTGAGCGAATCTACTTTCACTTTTCACTTTCATGCATTGGAGAAGGAAATGGCAACCCACTCCAGTGTTCTTGCCTGGAGAATCCCAGGGACAGGGGAGCCTGGTGGGCTGCCGTCTATGGGGTCGCACAGAGTCGGACACAACTGAAGTGACTTAGTAGCAGCAGCAGCAGACCTAATTCAAGAATTCATTCTGTAAGGACTCACAGTTCTTTAAAAGGATGAAGAACTTAACATAGCCTAGAAGGAAGAAGCCTTGTTAATTTTACTTTAGCTCTAGACTCAAAACACATAACTGATGTTGAAAGAAATTTTAAAATCTCATAATGCATTCACTTTAGGAGTTACTGACTGATTCTCAGTGATATCTAGAAGAATAAAGAATAATTTAGGTGTGATTTATAAAATTCTTTGTGTCTCCATAGTTTGTGAAAAGCACATGGAATGATAGACCTTTATCCTTCTCTTATTTATAATTATCATTATTACAATCATTATTTATATTAAAAATAATGGCAATAACTATCAGAGAATATTTATTATGTTGAGCAATTGATAGCCCCCAACACTCATCATATAGCTGAAACACTGAGGGTAGTCTGCTCAACTGCTTTGGCCAAGGTCAGAGTAAGTCTGTGGCAGCTCAGTGAATTAAAATCAGGCTTTTGTGTGTGTGTGTGTGTCTAAGGAAAATGTTCTCCTCTATACTTGATAACATTTAGAAATACAAAGGAGGAAAGCTCATTAAAACGGTAGGGAATGATAGATGTCTCGGGAAGCAGTCAGAGGAAGATATAAAATGTATGAAAAGAAGGGTTATAATCCTGTTTGTTAGGAAGCAGGATGTTGAGATGAGGAGGATGTAGCTAAATTAGGGTCTCATGCTGAGTTCTGATCACCCAGGAATGTAGATTTGGATGGATCTAAAAAGTAATCACTATGTATTTGAACAGGAATACAAAAGATCCATAACACCCAAAGAAACCCTCCTTTGCAACACAAGGTAAAGGACACTGAGAGTATAGCTAGAGTAAGCAGCCATGCTTCCCAGGATCTCTAGTGCCACATGTTTCTCAGGAGGCAGGTACAATGAACATGGAAATACAACTTCCTTTATGAGCATATAGACATGGAATTATCACATTTAATTTGCAGTATTTATTTTGTTGCCTTTATATTTATAGCTATGGGTTCTGATCTCTACTGCTTTCTGATTTTAAAATAAATTGTGAATAGGCTTTTTTAAAAAGTAGTTTTAGGTTTTCAGGAATTAGATCCAAAAGAACAAAGAGTATCTATATGCAGGCATACCTGTAGATTTAAGTGAATGAGATCTGGGGATGATTAGAGACTCGTTTAAAGTCATAGAATTGCTTGTGGTAGACCTCAGACATGAAGTCAAGGCTTTACATTCAGCTTTGTGCTGTATATTATGCACTTTTAGCTGCTGTAAACAGTACCATAAATACTGTACTGAATCGAAAATTCAAAGGACAGAATCTACGTATATCTCAGCCCTTCCAAATTGTTAAAGTAGTTCCATTCGTGAGCTTTCTTTTTGATTTATTAGTTTTCTATTTTGTTCGATGGTCCCCAGTGTTATTTTCAAGTATATTACAAAGGCTTGGGAGAATTTATGTCCATTTCTTTGGTCTTTTTCCTTATAGTGGTATATACCAAGTAATGAAATTACTTACTGGAAATAATCCTGGATTTTTTTAGTCCATTGTTCACAATTACACTGTATCCTAAGCTTGTTTTAAATATTTCTTATAGTTTCCTTGATACTGAAAGGAAAAGGTTACCCTGATTTAGAGTTACTCTCTCATTTGCCCATTCCCTCAGAACAAAACAAAACTAAAACAAACCATTACCAATAAATGTTAAAATGTGTGAAGTAGTTCAATACTCTTACTTTTTGGTTGTCAGCTTCTTTCCACTACATATGAGTATTACTGCCAGAAACAAGTCAAGGTTCTAAGGAAAGAGCTGATTCAAGAATGCTATCTGCCAACAAAAATGCTTACTGCATGAAAAAAACAAATTAATGTTTCTTTTTATGGTTTTAACTCTAAAGCTCATAATAATTGAGAATTATAAGAAATCATAAAAATTATCACCCATTCTCTGTAAAATTTCTCAACACAATTATGTAACTAGAAAGGAAATCATTGGTTTTCTCTCCAAAGCTACTTCTTTTGCCCAGAATTCTGTTCTCTTTTTAGTGAAATTAAAAAAAAAAATCACCCTAAGAAAAGAGAAGCAACCATTGGCCAGAATTGTATCATAGTTATTTCTGGTGATCTTGTAAACCCCTGTGTACACACATTTGAGACCATTCCCTGTTCAAGGATTATACAAACTGCCCTGTGATGACAACCCTGTATTTTGGTTAGTGGTTGCATGGTTTCTTCTTTTTCCCCCAGAGTCATTTGAGACCAATGCATCCAGGCCATTCTCTCTCTCCTTTGTCTCTTGGTCATGGAATCAGGTGTTGGTATGGAGACGCAGAGCTCTAAGACCCCTTTCAGTAGACTTCACTCGCCCAACAGCAAGGATCCAGCCTGGCCTGCACCATTTCAGAAAAGCTTTGAAGGTGATTCTGATGAGCATGCTTGAAATCCTTGTTGGCTCACAAATGTTAAGTTCTCAGGATTTGCTTTGATTTTTAACCATACATATGGCTTTGCCATGAGGCACTTACTGAACTCAGCTCTAGAGGCCTTCCTTCCATAAAACTCTCCAAAGTTTTCTTGGTGGCATTTACATCTTTCTGTCATGTATTATAAACTGCTGTCCACAGGTCCTTTTTTTTTTTTTTTTAAAGAGAATTAATAGTTGTTGCCACAGACCTTGCATGTCTTAGAGTTCCAGAAAAACAGATGTGTCATTTTTCTGATACAAAGTGGTATTTTGTGTTGCTTGTTTTTAATAAACCCTTTTCCTAGTTGGTACAATAGCAGAATGGGAAGGATGCATAGTTCCAAAGACCTTAGACTTCCACTGAGGTAAGCCTAACCTCCAATTTCTTCCCTGTCACTGCTGCTGCTGCTGCTAAGTCGCTTCAGTCGTGTCCAACTCTGTGCAACCCCAGAGATGGCAGCCCACCAGGCTCCCCCCATCCCTGGGATTCTCCAGGCAAGAACACTGGACTGGGTTGCCATTTCCTTCTCCAATGTCACTAAATATCATTAATTAAACCCTGAGGCTTCTCATGTGTATGATGTAGGAATACTGAAGACACCCAGTGAACAAATAAATGTGAATAAATAAATGTGAATTTCCTTTAAGAAAGTTCTGGGGAAAGTTTTTTTTTTCCTTTTTTCATCTTTATGTCTATAATTTTCAGTAAGAGATAATACAATTTCAATAAACTGTTCCATGCAGATAATAAGTAGGTTACATATATCATCTCTAATGCTTACAACATCCTTATGTAGATCTCATGGCCATCATTTTATAGATGAGAAAACTTAAGCTTAGAATCTCAATGTCAAGATAGTGCGAAGTACTAGATCTGTGAATCAATGGCAGAATTTTCTGACTCCAAAGTGTATGTTCTCTTTGTTGTATTTTCTTCACTGTCCTGAAGCTTTTCTTAATTCCTCCTTCTGTCCTGTAAACATAGCATCATATATATCTGCAGTGCTAGCAATAGTGTAATGAGTTCCACACTCATTTTCACTTAACCATCTGATCAACTGCAAAGGATCGATTATATTTTGTTCTTATAGGGAGGGAAACAGAGACTCAGGTATTCTAAATGTTCTTCTAAGGCCATCCAGCTAACATGCGTCTGACATAAAATATATGTGTAGGATTGTGGCCTAAAAAGTACATCCATTAAGTCATCTCTCATTTTTCTCTACCTCTATTTTCTTCTGTTTTCATTCATTCATGAGTTCCTCCCTTTGTTCCTTATAATTTAGCAGCAATCTTTTTTTGAGTCCTACCTTCCTTTTTTTTTAAAATTTTTTTTTCATTTACAATATTGTATTGGTTTTGCCATACATCAACATGCATCCGCTACAGGTGTACACATGTTCTCCATCCTGAACCCCCCTTCCACCTCCCTCCCCATACCATACCTCTGGGTCATCCCAGTGCACCGGCCCCAAGCTTCCTGTATCCTGCATCGAACCTGGACTGGCAATTCGTTTCTTATATGATATTGTACATGTACATGTTTTAATGCCATTCTCCCAAATCATCCCCCTCCCTCTCCCACAGAGTCCAGAAGACTGTACTATACATCTGTGTCTCTTTTGCTGTCTTGCATACAGGGTTGTCCTTACCATCTTTCCAAATTCCATATATATGCGTTAGTATACTGTATTGGTGTTTTTCTTTCTGGCTTCACTCTGTATAATAGGCTCCAGTTTCATCCACCTCATTAGAACTGATTCTTATTTCTCACAGTGTCTTCCCTTTGCTTGGGCACTGTTAGAGCTTAGTGAGCTAGACCTGAGACAGGAGAGATTGCGTGGTTGACAGGCAGCCACTGCGCTCGGATCCCCAGCGAACCGATCGCTACTCATCCTGCTCTCAGCAGGCTCCGCTTCAGCCTCCCTTGCACAGCAATTAAATGCAAGTAGCGGTATAAATTCTTTCTGTGCTTTAGAAGGGAGAGGGTTATTTCACATACTGTTTAAACTGACCTTTAAAATGCAGTATCCAAAGACTTGTCATACCAGGAACATTCTTTGGCTTGTGTATTAGGTCTCTTTTAGGAATTAAAGGTAAAAGAAGAAAAATTATCATAGTAGGCAAGCAAACACGTCATGACGGACTCCTGGATATCTATGATGGTGAATCAGGACGATGGGAAAAAAACGAAAAAACAGAATTCTAACAGTTATACTTCTCTTTAGAGGATGTGCATACTTTCATGCATGTAAAGTTGCTTCAGTCGTGTCCGACTCTATACAACCCCATGGACTGCAGCTCACCAGGCTCCTCTGTCCATAGGACTCTCCAGGCAAGAATACTGGAGTAGGGTACAATTTCCTTCTCCTCTTTAGAGAATACATTTTATTAAATACCACTTGTATTATGATCTAAACATTTTTATGCTTGATGTTTTAATGATATTATCACATTTCATCCATACAACAACATGATGGTTTATTATAGTTCCATTATGCAGGTGAAGAAATTGAGAATCATGTTTATAATCACATGAACACAGTCACTTATCTTATAAATGATATTTTTCTGCATTCTAAAATGTCTAGACATGAGAAGAAGAAAGCATTTGATACATGAAGCATTGTGAAAGACCAACAGATTCTTGTAAAGTCTATCCTTTTCTAATTCTCTCTCACCTACTAAGCTGTATGTCTATCAAAAGCATAAACTATAAAACATTTTACCAGTTTTGTGGATTGGGTTGCACTCTGAGCACAATATTCTCACATTGTATTCTTTTTGAATGAGCATCTGTCTCATAGCCATTGGAATAAAGGCAAGGTGTCTGCAGAGTCTATCTTTCTAAGATTGCATGAGCCCCTCAGATAAGGTTTCCTCATAGCTCCACATGATCAGGAAAGATCTGGATTTACTTATCATTAAAGTAATTAATGACAAAGGATTTCTATAATAATTTCACTGCTAATTGATTTGCTAAGTCAATATGTCTTTAGCACACGTAAGAGCTATCAGCAGTCACCAAGCAATGAATGGCAATTATCTGCAGCATTTGTCTACCACATACATTTTCAAGAAAAATAATTTATAAGCTTTAGCACAACAAAACCACAAATGTAACATCGTTTTAAAATGGCATTTCTTAACTGCAGAAGACACCTTATGTGTCTCCAGTCTCCTCTCTCTCTGCCTTTCTCTCTTTCTCTGTCTCAATCTTTTCCTCTCTTCTACTTAACTAACAACACGGCTGAAGACATATGGTAATTTACCTTATCAGTGCATCTTAAATGGAGAACATGGATTGAAACAATAAAATTAAGGGAGCCATCTTTATTGAATTTTCTTTACTTTTCAATTAAATGGTCACTACCAAAAAGACATTGGCAATGTAATTAACAAACATGAAGGGCAAAGAGATATATTTTCACATGGATCTAGGTATGTAGTGGCTTATTGGGAAAGTAAAGGGGAAAAGCAGTGACTACACTGAGGGTTGCATCCCGTCTTGGCTATCAGGTCATTGTTTATCTCAACAGGGTTAGTTCTCTGAGCTGTACTTTGTTCCTTCTATAAATACGTGCGTTGGAATAACAAAGCAGTTTTCCCTAAAGGTCAACAGAGTTACTTCTGGAGTTCTACAAATTTGTGACTTGAGTTTCACTTCTTAAATTATATTCACCTTAAGGGGAAAAAAAAAAAAAACCCTGAAAAAATACATGTTTAAATGTGCTATAATCCAATTTTTGTCTGCTGCTGCTGCTAAGTCACTTCAGTCGTGTCCGACTCTGTGCGACCCCATAGACGGCAGCCCACCAGGCCCCACCGTCCCTGGGATTCTCCAGGCAAGAACACTGGAGTGGGTTGCCATTTCCTCCTCCAATGCATGAAAGTGAAAAGTTAAAGTGAAGTCGCCCAGTCGTGTCCGACTCTTAGCGACCCCGTGGACTGCAGCCCACCAGGCTCCTCGGTCCATGGGATTTTCCAGGCAAGAGCACTGGAGTGGGGTGCCATTGCTTTCTCCGATACCTTGTGTCTACTGTGGACAAATACCCAGTTAACTCCTTTTTTGAGTGAAAAGGAATAAAGACTCTGGATTCTTTGTTAATGAAACATTTCCATTGTTCTGTGGGGCTGAATTGTGGTCTGCCAGAAGTCATGCTGAAACCCCAATGTGATGCTTTCTCAAGATGGAGCCTTGGGAAGGAGAGGTCATGATGCTGCAGCTGAACATGGGATTAGTGCGCTTATAAGGAGAAGGCAATGGCACCCCACTCCAGTACTCTTGCCTGGAAAATCTCATGGACGGAGAAGCCTGGAAAGCTGCGGTCCATGGGGTCCCTGAGGGTCGCACAGGACTAAGAGACTTCACTTTCACTTTTCACTTTCATGCATTAGAGAAGGAAATGGCAACCCACTCCAGTGTTCTTGCCTGGAGAATTCCTGGGACGGGGGAGCCTGGTGGCCTGACGTCTATGGGGTCACACAGAGTCGGACACGACTGAAGTGACTTAGCAGCAGTAGCAGCAGCAAGAAGAGGCATTGGGGGATTCCCTGGTGAGCCCGTGGGTGGGACTCCATACTTCCACTGGTTTCATTCCTGTTTGGAAACTAAGATCACATGCTGTGGGCACACACACACACAAAAAGGAGGCATTGCTGGCTCCTTGAATGTAGACTTCTGGCCTCCAGAACTGGAAGTAAATAAATTTTTCTTGTTTAAATTCACAGTCTAGGTATTGTGTTAAGGTGGTCCAATATAAGACATTTTTAAGTGCAACAGAATGGTCTATTCTGCATTTTTTGCTTAATTAAACATCATCCATGCTTGCAGTTATTTAAATGTGTGAATCAGAGTTTTGTTGATACTGGGCAACCAGAACAAAACCCAGAAATAATTAGTATGATACAAGTTTTATTAATACCTGAATTTTAAATGAATTTTATTTAATTTTAAATAAATACCTGAACATTTAAATTATAAATGTTCTGATTTTAACCTTGATTGATTTGCATGTCAGGGGAAGAATGTCTTTAAAAGACTATATAACTGTACTATAGTCTCAGTGATGAGTTGTTGATAAGTTTCTTATTTAATGAGGTAGCGTCACACTGAGGTGTAGCAAGTTCCTTATTGTGGATATAGAATATGGTGATTTCGTTACAGAAACAGATCAAAAGCTTAAAGGAAGTAGGCAAGAACCCTGGGCAGCAGTGACTATATGATGAAGCTGAACATGTTTAACATAAAATATTAAATTCACAGATATGTACCAAAGCTATCAAGTTAGAATTAAGGCTATGTGCAGACCTGAGTAAGCAGTGTCAGAGCCCTAACTACAGAAAAGTTAATGTCATAATATGCACATTGGAGATCATGGACTGATAAAATTCAGAGAGATAGGTAAAGGAACTGAATTTTCCCACGTTCATACTCTTTGCCTGAGACTTACTGGGTTTCATTATAGAAGTTATCATGCATGTTATCACACAGAAAGAACAGTAGGGTTTTGAACCTTTCTCTCCTAAAATACTTCTGGAGTCTACAAAAATTGTCCAATTTATGACTAGCTGAAGCTCTGCATATTAGTGAGTATTGAAAAGATATGACCACTCCCAAATATTCAGCTATAATTAGGACTTTTTCAGCAAAATGCATGGTTATCTACTTCCTGCAAAATATTAGTTCCATTCTTATTTGCTTTATCTATATAATTAAAGAATCATTCTGGTAAGTTTACCAAAACACATAATTTCTAATCATTTTCACTGAAAAATATCACAAGTTCACAAAAGGCAAAAACTAATAATAAACTTGAAAATCAGATAAAATAAACTGTCATTTGTATAGTAACTCTGCTACAGATAAATTCCTTTTTTCCTCTCTCAGTGCTTCCTAGATTGAACTTGAATAGAAAGAAAGGCTTCAACATTGACTTAGTTAAGTTTTAATGCAGTATAATGATAAAACTTGCTTACTTGGTTTTCTGGAACACAAAGATATTTGTCAAATAAGATTATTTTCAGAATTGGAGTATAGAGTTAAGCATCAGCCTTATACTGAAAATGTATTTAAAATCATTTTTCACAGTTATTTATTTTATAAAATATATTTCTGCTCTGCACTACCATTTAAACTTTCTTACCGCAATTACCAGTGCCTTGGAGAAAGAATACAAATTTAAGCACCACTTTTTACAATGAAAGTAGCTTTTGTTGTTATTCATGGCATCTTTTCAGCCTGTCTCAATTTTACATGTGGTGGTGAGTGGACTTTCAGGCCAGAGTTGTCATTAGGCACTGCAGTCTTACTCTGGGCACAAAAGGAATCCAAATATGTTAGAAAATTATCTTGAATCTGTCTGTGTGATCTTTGGAAAGTAAAATCAAATCTACGGGTTTTATCAGCTACCTCTGGAAAAATAAGCAGTTAAGCTAGATTATCACTAAACTTGTTGCCAGCTCTAATATTCTGCAACATTAGCTTAGAGGAACATTTTCTCTTAAGGAGAGATAATTGACCTTTCTAGAGTAGTGAATTTGTACAAATAGTATGCTGGACATTTTATATTCACTTTTTCAATTTCTCTCTGAATGTTGTTGCAAAGCTTTTTACAGATGAGGAAATTGAAGCTCAGAGAGCTTAAATAGCTAGCGATCTACTTCAAAGCCCATGTTTTTCTCCACTTCATTGGAAATAATCAACACATTTCCCCCCCCAGTGACATGCAGATCAGGGTATATAATACAACTGTGAAGGGCATAGAATGTATCAAAATTATTACAATTAGTGACATTTATATATGAAACGTTAAAAAACAATTTTAAAAATTTCCTATCATGAGTAATATTCAACTTAATCTTTATGCAGTTGTTGTAGATGGCAATGATGATGTGGAAAGAGTTCAGGGTTTGACCCAGAAAGCCCTGACTAATAACACTACACTTGCTGCTCAGCAGATCTATTAACAACATGTTGTTTCCCTAAGATAAACCCTGACTTCATAGTGCTCGCACTGTGTACTTTATCTGTACTTCTACTGCAGTAATCATGTTTTGATTTGTGTGATGTTCAATCTATGTGACTATCTTCTCAACCAACATATTTTGAACATTTAGAGGACAAAAACTTTGAGTCATTGACAAATAATAACTCAAGATAAACATGTATTAGATGAGTCATTTTAAAAAGTTTTATTAAAGTGGATGGCATCACTGACTCAATGGACATGGGTTTGATCAAGCTCTGGAAGATGGTTAAGCACAGGGAAGCCTGGTGTGCTGCAGTCCGTGGGGTTGCAGAGAGTTGGATATGACTGAGCAACTGAACAACAAAAAAGGTGCTTTTACATGATAGACATGGAAACTAATGCCCAGAGAGTACTAGTTGCAGTAAGTCACACAGAGGGTATAAAATAGTCACACAGATTTGGAAAACCATTGTTATTTTAGTAATAAAGGGGAACTTATGCCACAGGTACTTTATAGATAAGCTCCAGTGTTGTTCTTTGCTGTTTGTGCACAATGGGCATTATGGAAGATTATGTCCTGAAATTGCCATTTATGATTATCTAAAAGTAAGCAATAATTGCACTCATCACTTCTGTGTGCACAGGTGAATAGCAATCACCCTGAAGCAGATTTTTATGATTATGGGAGGAATCATTTAAGAGGATTTTTCTTTATCATTATGCAAATCTAACTTGAGTAGATAATCCATTACTTGGGTGGAGAGATTAACTGATTTCCTGTGGCTTGAAGAATGCTACCTGCCAAGTTCCTGAGAGCTCTGGGTACATGTACCGTTGAGAGAAAGTGGACAATTTATATAAAGAGCGTAGTGACTTCCGGGAAGGAAGGGGACAGGAACAAGATCTCCATCCTTATAACCCTAAGAATCAAAGCTATGGAAAGCTATTTGTATGAACAGGGTAACCCTGTAATTGATCTACTGGAAGAAGAAGACCACAAGGGTCTGAAAAAATAATTTCTTAGGAAAGAAATCTGAATTGGTACCTGTGCTAAACAAATAGACTTGGTGAAAGATAGCTGGTTAGAGCTTTGTGAAAACTGACGGAGGAATGGAGAAGTAGACTGAGCAGATCAAACTGAAAAGAGCTGTAAATGTGAAGTCTGACAGGAAGCAGTATGATGTTTGCAGGAAGGATTGTATTTGCAAAATTATTATCACAGAGGGTGTTTATAAAACTGTGTAGAAATAGTTACCTACCTGGCTTTCACTGGCAACAACCAAGAACTTATGGTGATGAGTTGATTGAATATTTTCTTGGGAGAGGCAAGACTTCTACTTAATCAGGGAAAATGGATGCTGGAATGTCACATTCACAATGGAAGAGATATGAAACCACATGTGTTTTGGGGTAGTGAAGCCTTTCTGATAGTTAGCATGGGTCATTCACTCTGGTACCATTGGGACCAGAAAAAGCTTGTTACTATCATCTTAAAATGGAAATATCCTCCGCTGACACCTTGGCTGGGTGGAGGATACTCTGTGGCTTCTCTTCACACCAGGTGTGATTACACTGGTTACCTCTGCATCTGACATGCCCAGGGCACACTTTCCGTGCAGGGCAGATCCACACTCGGCCTCCAAGAGACTTACCTCTCCAGGGATAAGCTTTGCCCATAGAGAGTCATGATTAGAGGTGTAAGAAGTTGTTGGAATAATCTTTAGAAAAATCTATGAAATTTTGAAGAAGGAAAGGATTCCATCCAGTCAGTGTAATGGAAAGTTTCAACAGAAGTTATCATGACAAAAAATCTGTCAAAGATGCATGGGATTCAACAGAGGGGGGAGGAAAAATAAAAAGCAGGGCTCTCACTATTTTCTCCATTCTTTCTCTTGAAAGTATGTTTTCACTATTCTCCTTGCAAAAGTATGAATGTAGAGACACATGTTTATGTGGCAAAAATAAATTATAGCAAATAGATATTAATTCCTATATGAAGAAGCAAACATTCTGTGAAAACCAAGGCATCATTTCTTTGTAGACAGCAATTATTTTCTCTCCAGGAGCAAACTGCTTTACAAAATGAGAGAGTAATTTTTAGTGGCATTTTAAATAGAATGTTATGGCTTTAAAATGTCTTTGAATCAAATTCAAGACCTTGGTAGTTTTTAATTTCACTTCACTGAAATGGGTTTTCATTGCTATGGTGACTGAGGGGGACTCCTCAGAAACTGCTGAATGATGTCTCTTATTGGTGAGAGAGAACCATGGCTCACTGTTTTATTTATCTTGTGGATTTATCTTGTCAATATCTGAGCTCTCCTCCTGTTGAAAATGTATTATTTTGATGGATTTTATTTTTCATCTAGATTGTCAAGAATAACTTTATTTAAAATGAGCTCAGTATAAAGAATGGACGACTCTGTGTTTTTCCTTTTACTGATTCTGTAAAAGAATGATTTTAATTGTTATTTCTTTCCTTTACTTTGCTCTGCATCAGTTTTTTACCAAGCCTGTGCTTTTCAGAAAGCCATAACTATACTAGATGCAGGTCTAATAACATACACATTCTTCCATAATCGTATTATATTTTAGTTTAAATATTTTGCACAACTCCTTTCTCCCTACCTTGGTGGCTCAGATGGTAAATAATCTGTCTGCAATAGGGGAGAGTCAGGTTCAATCCTGGGTTGGGAAGATCCCCTGGAGAAGGGCTTGGCAACCCACTTCAGTATTCTTGCCAGGAGAACCCCATGGACAGAGGAGCCTGGAGGCCTATACTCCATGGGGTCACAAAAGGTTGGACACAACTGAGGAACCAACACTTCCACTTTTTACATTAACACTTTTGAAAAGTTTAAGGAAACATTTCTTTACTAAAGTAAATCCCATTTCAGGGTAACATTCTGGGAAATTCTAGTTCTCAGATTCACTTGTAGGTGGTCATAGAACTTTCTAATCACACACTAAAATACAAATCTTTATTTCAAAAGGTCAGTGGTAGTAATCACTAAAGCTGTTGTCCACATATAAAATGAAAAAGTCCAAAATTTCAGTCACCAATTATATATAAAAGACTGAAAAATGTTTGAAGTAATTTTATTGTTCTTTCTGTTCTTCCCCCACAAAATAATATTTCTGAATTGCAATTTCTCAGTTTCTCACAATACTCCTGAGAAAATGAATAATTTCATGTGTTTTGGACCTGAGAGAACCCACATATTTTGGTCAGCCTGCAATCCTTTGATAATAATGCAAATATTGATAAATGGTAATGTTAGATAAGATGTGATTCCACTGGACTTTACTTTTGAATAAATTAATACATCAGGTATTGAAAGCTATTTTTCTCATCAGAAACCATTTCACTTAGAAAGATTATAGGGAAATTCTGAATTTTCTTCTTCAAAAAACTAAGAGCATTTTTCACCTGTGAATAAAAAGAGTAAGTTTTACTTGTGACCATATTCTCCTTTTCGTCTTGTACCTTAGACTGTTCAGAGCAAAATTTAACAACTATATTTATAGCTATGTGGATTCATGTGGATCCATTTAAGGTCATTATTTGATTTCCCTGTTAGCTACGTTGAATAGCTTTGTTTATTCTTTTAATTTTTTTTTTTTATAAATTTGTGTATGCATGTGTGTGCACACATACTAATACAAATCAATTTGGGGAGAGGGGAAAAAATAAGTGATTTTTATCTAAATTAGCTACATTAATCTTTATTGAAACACAATGACAAAGCCCAACTTTAAGAAGTTAGTTTCCTAATGCCGCTTTGCTTCAGTGTTTCAACCTAGGTTTCCAAATGCTAACTCAAGCATTCTTCCCACCCTGCCACCTGCGCAGCCTTGGGCCTTAAGAAGAAGGACGATAAAGCAAATACACACACCTAAATGTTCATCAGGGTGCCAAAAATATGGTGCTATAACTGTCTTCTATATTAATTCTAGTTAGTGTTTAATAATTGCCGCTGCCTAAATACCCAAATGGATGAAAGTTTTACTCCATTTAACAATAAAATAAGGAGAGGAAGGAAAGTAGTAGAGAATGACAATCAAAGTCAGGAGGGCAGTGAGCATAAGGGGGAAAATGATGGCAAAGGCCCAGTCTCAGCACAAGGTGGTTTGAGTCAATTACCAGTCTTGGGAGGAAGCTCCATTGGCCCAGGTGCAGAATTAATTTGTTTCCCTAAGAACCTCAGGGTTTTCTCCATAGAAATCTGCTTCTTGGGAAATCTTCCTTTCTCCTTCACTTCATTAGTGTATCCTCTCTGTGGTCCTGGCCAATCAGGTCACCCAATTCCTGGAGCCCAGAAAGTTTATAATGCTAAAAAGGGAATAAAGTCTTTCACCTTGTTATCCCAGACACTAAGTAGTATGCTAAGTGCTCACGTTCCCAGAATCTACTCTGTATTTACCACCTGTTGAATAACCAAGACAACTCAGGGAAGATAATTCAGTTTGCCCTATCCCCTTGCCCTTCTGCCAGTGTTCTTGCCTGGAGAATCCCAGGGATGGGGGAGCCTGGTGGGCTGCTGTCTCTGGGGTCGCACAGAGTCGGACACTACTGAAGCGACTTAGCAGCAGCAGCTTTCCCTTCTGATGCCCACAGGTAAGATGTATGAGCAACGTGCATTAATCCCAAGCCCATTTTAGCTAGCTGGCAGGAGTATTAGAAGGCAGGTCATTTATGTAAATATAAGCAGGGTGAAGTCTGTTGAAATTATAAAAAGTTCACTATAGCTTGACATAAAAATAAAACACTCCTTTAGCACTGGTCCAGAAGAACCATGAAATTGAAGATCTACTGATGCAGAGAATACAAAGGCACATGTTAAGGCTCAAAGAAAACACTTGCAAATTTGAAGATCTTGCATTTAAAAATACAGAATTTCAGTTTCTCCTGAAAAACTGGAAAATCTGACAAAAGTTGGCCTACATTTCAACATGACATCTTTCCAGCTGAACATGGACTAAATTGTATGTCTCTTTAAATAGGGCATGAGTTGTCCAGTTTTTCACAGTCCCTACAAAAGGCACAATATAATCATATCACCTTAAACTTAGTTATCTTTTCTCAGCTATGTTAATTATCACTTCTTCCGATTATTGGACTTTGCTAACCTTGCCTTAAGGAAAATGCCCAAAGCAGATTAAAACAGTGTGACAATGTTAATTAGTGAAGTTTAATGAATTTTAAATGGGATGGATAATCTAACTTTTCTTTCTTTCTATTTTAACAGTTTATATGGAGCTTATCTTTGTCCTAGGTAATATAAATGCATTGCCTCATTTCATTTCACACAAAAACTTCAAAATTTTTATTATTCACATTTTATGATTGGAATATAAAAGATTTGAGAAAGTAAGATTCCAGGACCAGAGTTCAAACACTGATGATTTGGGGGCCTGTGACATATCCTGAAGACATAAGCTAGAACCCTAGCTGACTATATACTGCGGAGGAAACACAAGAGTGTTATGGAGTCTGAGTGTGACGAATCCCTCCCAGGTGACATGAGTTACTAATCTCTGAGACTCGCTCCCTCATTTATACCTTTCCAGACTCATTCAATCTTCAACTCTCCTCCTCTCCAAGCTGCAGCACACCTAGGTATGTGGTCTCTCCCAGAAATTCCCTTAATGTTTATGATTCTTTATGCTGATGCTTCTCCTTTATCTTAGCCAGACTTTCCCTTGGTTCAATTGTCCCATCCTCTCTGAATTCTTCCCTGGACTATACGGACAGGATAAACTGCTCTTTGTCTTTAGCGTTATGATTGCTTTACGATAGCCTTCGTCCCATTTTATTGAGCTGATTGTTTAAGTTTCTATGTATTTTGCTCGCTTGTGAACTACTGACAACAAGCATTTTAAACTATAATAAATGCCAGGAAGCAACAACAGTATACGACAATTTAAAAAAATTTCATTAAATCGGTAGGCTCAATAAAGTAGCATATCAATAAGATAATATATACAGTTCTATATTACTCTTGAGTTAGTTAATGGTTAATTTTTTTATAACCAGTTCCTTGGTTTTACTTAGATGTTTGTGTCTGAGTCCTATAAAAGTAGATAGTTGAGTATGTTTGAAATTATAATAATTTAGGTTGTTAAATAAGATAAAAATTGGTGAAATTTAGGTATTTAGACTAAGCCAGTCTGAAAACTATAATATGAATAGTTTAAAAAATCTAATATCAAGAAGCAAGAAGACTATTAGTTTTACTACCAGGGGTATGCATGCTATCAACTGACAAGAAAACTGAATTTTGTCTTTTATATCATATGACTCTAAGAATTTATATCTCAAAGGTAATATGATATGAAAAAAAAAAAAAAGAATCAGACTTGAATTACTCTATTGTCTATCTGGACTTTTAAATAAGTTCAGGGGACATTTACTAAGTACATATAATCCCCGCCGTGTCAAGCCTAGAAGATGAAAGACAAAAGACATGATTTCTCTTTTATTGATTGATCAAGGTTGATAAGTCAACAGAACACTATAATATCAAAATTGATATAACAGTGGTATTCTATTAATTAGCTCTGTGTCCTTTGAAATGTCTTATTTAATGTATACTTGTGTTTAATGTCTTTGTTTGTGAAGCAGATTAATTGAATTAGATACATTTAGGACTTCTTCCAGCTCTGGGACTTCTAACAGTTCTATGGAAGGATCTTCTAATTGATTTAAATTCAAATATGTCTTCAAAAGTAAAATAGATATTAGCTTTCTAAATATTTCTAGATATGTGTGTAATTCACAATTCTAAAACTATGTGGGCAATTTAAATGTTTTGAGACAAAGGAAGAGATATTCAACATCTACTAGGAATTATACCAACACTAGCTTGAGACATTTTACAGTTTCAGTGTTGGATCCTTTGCATATCTTTCAATGATGTCATATATTTGTGAAGCTGGATTTTCATTGGTAGCTATAATAAAAAGCAGGTACCAATATAACAAAAGAAAATCAGAGTGGAATAGGAAACAAAGATGGCAGTGTTCAAGCTGATTCCAAAGTCTGAGAGGTGTACAGAGACCAAAAGGCATATTTAGTCTTGTAATTGTGATTACTTAATAATGAAATAGATTTTTTTTCTTTAGCATATTTTTTTCAGAATTACAGTTATTGGGATATTAATACTTTTTATGTTTCTGAAAGTTTTTAATAAGTAAATGGAACTTTTTGGTACACTTTTAGCCAAAGGTGTGCCGTGATAAAAGTTAAAGACTTTTAACTTTCATTTTGATATTTGGCAAAACTAATACAATTATGTAAAGTTTAAAAATAAAATAAAATTTAAAAAAAAGAAGAAGAAGTTAACTAAGAAGTTAAAGACACCATTCACTAAGTGAGTTTGAAAACAACTAGTATAAATCATTTCAAATAGATTTCTCTTTTATCATTTATAAAGTGAGCATAGTATTACTTATAACAGCTATGTTGAAGTCAAATTTTTACTCAACAGATAAAAATATTTATATTGAGAAAGGATACACTGTTTTTCTAGACTTATTGTAGTTAGTTAATGACAGGCTGTTCCATCTGTCTATATTATCTACAAGGATGGTACAAAGACAGACTAATTGTCATTCTCAATGTATTTTACAAAATATGTATTCCTGTTGAAAGGTTAAATAGAAAAGAAATAGCAGCTGCTAAACAATTTTCGTAATTATGGAAATTAGGAGTGATCTCCATTCTCTTGGTGAATTGCCAATATGTCCAGCTGGTAGAAACAATTGGCGGGCTAGCTTGAGGAGAATACTGTTGATTTTTAAAAAGGTTTAGAAATAAAGCTTTTATGATGTGAAGAAAGCTTTTTTCTCTTCTTATATTCTATCATCCAATTTATTTTTCATTATCAAGATACTATCTAGCCATTGAAGTCAATGTAGAGAACATGGAGATGATGAAAATGACTGCAGTAATTTCTAATTTTATCATTTATCTACATTGCTAACATAATGAGATATATCATTTTATTCTTACTACTATTCCATTAATGGATGTTTTAAAAAACTATTGTAGTCATATTGAGTGTAAAATTATTACTCTATTCTTCACTATAAGCATTTTCTATATAAGGGTGTAATTTTTATAAAATTATTTTAATTATGGCATGTTGGTCCAATAAGTAGAATTACCATAAATTACTAAGTTATTACTTTTTTATTATTAAACATTAAGTTTTTTTCAAAACTTTCACTATGGTAACTAACGCTGCTCTCAGTTACACATGATGGACACAAAGATGCAGTTCTGTCTCCAGAATCCACTTTAAATCGGCAATAAAATAATGAAAAAAGGCATAACCTCAAAATAAAAGAGAGAATGAGATAGGAGATGACAATAGAAAAAACATTTTTGGAAAATTTTGGAAATTGTAAGATGAATGGATGATTTCTACTTTGCTTATGAGAATGGAGAAATCAGAATCTTAGACCTACAGGCAAGTGTCACTCATTCCAAGGGAAGTCTGGAAATGTTGTCTTGATATTCAGTGCTATCTTGATCTTCTGAATATGAACAGTTTTGGGTGCAGGGATAAAAGGCAACACAGGAGTCAGTGAGGGTTTATATATTTATTTATATGTGTGTGTGTGTGTGTGTGTGTGTATATATATATATATATATATATAAAATATATGTAGAAAGTTCGAAATGTGGGTTGCTGATATCAACAGTATCCCATCAGTAATGGATATAATATTAAGAAAGAAAATTAATAAATAAATAGTGATAGTGGCCTGAGCACTTTTGTGCTCATTTTAAAGATGAGGAAGACTGGGAGGAGTACACCTGTGTTTTAAAGAAAACAGTTTTGAGTATTTAATTTGAAGTACTAGACATGCAAATGACAATGAGTAGCAGGCATGAAAATCTGGAACTAAGAGGGTAAATAGCTAGAAAAGCAAAAACAAAAGCCCGTGGCATTTGTTTACTGCCTTAAGACCATGTGAGATAGCTAAAAAGCCTGTATAGTTAGAAAAATCTGAGAAGCTAAAGGACAGAGGTCAGTGACATGATGACATCTAGAGATCAGGTTGCATGTGAGTAGCCAGGAATTGCCAGTGAGAAAGGAGAAAAATCTAAATATTGAGTTGCTTCAAAGTACAAGAGAAGAAAAAAGTCACCCAAAAGGGCAACGATTAACTGTTTCAAAAGTTGTTGAAAGATCAAGTAAGATGGACATTAATTGTTGACCATTGGATTAAGCAAAATGGAAGATGTTTGTATGCTTTTCAAGAGTAGTTTTAGTAAAGTAATAAAGTCAAAAACCTGACTGCAATAATTGACTGGAGAATAGAAGGTAAAAAACAAAACAAAACTCTGAGAGTTCCCATAAATACTTTGTTCTAGGAGTGTTGCTGAGAAAAGGAGTGGCAGATGAATAGACATGTAGGGGTCTACAAAATAATTTTTTTTTTAATGACAGATATTACCATGTGATTTGATGCTAATGGGAAAGACACAATAGGAAAAATTAGTGATTCAGGAGATACTTATCTCAGTCTAGTCCTTGGTCAAGCAAAAGGTTATGGAATCCAGTGGACATATGAAGAATTGGAATTACATAGGAACAAGGATTATTTTTATTTCATATAACAAGAGAGAAACAGTATGGCAGAAATATAGGTAGACTAATAAATTCAATAGTGCAATAGAGAGAGAAGATGGGAAATTATATTTTGTTTGCCTATATTTGCTCAGTAAAATATAAAATTAAAAAAAATAAGTGAGGAGGTAATCCTAGTTTGAAAAGGTAAATAGTTTAAAGTAACTTTCTTGGAGAAAGGGAGAATTAATTGACAAGAGAAAACTAGTGTCATTGCCTACCAATTATTAAGTATGCTTACTTGAATTATGTAGTCAAATACTTAAAGTAAGGATCCTTACAGCATGGTGGGAAATTTTTCTTCCTATATCACATTCCACTTCTTGACTGTAGAAAAGAAACAAGCAGATAGGGGATTTCCTTGGAATTAGGTTTTTGTTCATGGTGGTTGATGATGGAGTTAGAGAAGGTGAAGTGGGGTGTACATATGAATAAGGTTAAGATACAGACTATGGAATTTAAGCTGGATAAAAATGTCGGATATGGAGGGATGATGAAGAATCCAAAATGGTAGCAAAGATGGATTGAAGGTAGAGTGATTGTTCTAACTCAAAGGATGAAAAATCCAAGTATGATACTTTTTCAATACATGATATCTCTTTATGGATATTAAATTGTATAAATGGTTTAGTTATAACTTGCAAGTAAAATACTCTGTATATTTTAACTTAAAATGTTCTAATAAACTGCATTTTCAAATTCCAAAAGATAGGTTGATTTTACATATTTATATTTTTCTTCCAAGACTACTTTAAAATAATAATAAAGAAAAAATTAGCATAATCCAACATATACAAATGAGTGTTTCTTATAAAATTCGGAAAATGAAAATTGGAAAGAAACTTATTGATGGTGCAAAAGATGTGTTAGCATTATAAGAGTGCTGATGTTGTGAAGTGGATAACCAATCTGACAAAAGTCAGAGAAACTTAGAGACTAAAAGCACAAGGGAGGTTATGTGGAGTAATGTGCCATAAACAGGAGAAGAGAAACTGATTTTTACCATATGTTTGGGAAAACCATATCTCTACCTTCATTCTCACATGTCTAAGCACAGATTGGTCAACAATGACTTTGCTGTATCGTTTCAGTCGTGTTCGACTCTGTGCGACCCCATGGACTGCAGCCTACCAGGCTTCTCCATCCATGGGATTCTCCAGGCAAGAACACTGGAGTGGGTTGCCATTTCCTTCTCCAATACATGAAAGTGGAAAGTGAGAGTGAAGTTGCTCAGTCGTGTCCGACTCTTAGTGACCCCATGGACTGTAGCCTACCAGGCTCTTCCATCCATGGGATTTTCCAGGCAAGAGTACTGGAGTGGGTTGCCATTGCCTTCTCCCCAACAATGACTTTACTTCCTATAAATATGGCAGTTTATAGAAATATTATCATTCACATGTGTTAGATTTCTCCAGGAGCAATGGCATGATAAAATTTTATCATTTTAATATGAAATCTGCCAGTCAAAACATCTACTACCACATCTACAAAAATCTCTACTTCTATTATTTTAATTGTGAAACTTTCTATTATTGTGAAATAGGATGGCTAAAAAGAGAAAGAGTAAGAAGTCAAAAACTAAAACTGATTCTGGATAAAACACACAGTTCATGAAGCAGATAAAGGATATAAAGACCCTAGTTTGTAATTTCAAATAATTCAAAGATTGTGCATCCAAAAGAAAAAGAAAATATATATATATGGAAAATCAAGCACTCAGACAATAAAAGAATAAATTTAAAATGTAATTGTCATAAGAAAGAAATCCAGTGTACCAAAACTGTGAAACTCAGAAGAAAACATAGGCAGAACACCATTAAGTGTTCTGCAATATTTTTTTTTTGGCTCTGTCTCCTAAGATGAAACAAAAGCAAAAATTAGTAAATGAGACCTAATCAGATTTAAAAGTCTTTGCACAATAAAGGAAATTGCTGACAAAACAAAAAGACCAAATACTGAATTTGAGAAAATATTTTCAAACAATATGACAAATAACAGATTAATAGTCAAAAAATATAAAAGGTTCATACAACTCAACATTAAAACAGCAACAAAAATAACTCAACTACAAAATGAGCAGAAAGAAAACAAATAGATGGCCAAGAGGCAAATGGAAAGATGTTCAATGTCAGTAATCATCAAGGACATGCAAAGCAAAGCCACAATGAGTTATCACCACATATCTGTCAGAAGGGATGTCATCAAAAAGACCATGAATAACAATTGCTGGGGAGGGTGTGGAAAAAAGAGAACCCTAGTGCACTGTTGGTGGGAATGTAAATTAGTGCAGCCACAATGGATGTATAGAAGCAGGAACTGTGGTGTGTCATCATTAAAGTTTACTAGTAAAGATTCTGCCCAGCAATGAGTTTATCAGCACTGTCGGCTGGATATGTGTATCTAATTTACAAGTTCAATATTATGTGCTCATTCAGCTAAAACAGTAAAGCTCCATTAAAACTCTAAGAGCTCCATTAAAGATAATAATTTTCAAAGTTCTTTCACTCTCTCTCTTGCTCTCACTTCTAAAGTTCTACTCCTTAGTGGTTAGAGGTGTGTTATGTCTTGGGACTCCTAAACCCAAACATCAAGGAATAAACATAGTAAGAAACTTACTGAAAAACAAAAGCTATAGAGGAAACAATATCTAAACAAAAGACACTTTTGTCTATAGGAAGTTAACATCAGTGTGGTCATATGGACAATATTATCCTTGTTTTTTGCTCATGTTAACTTGTAGATTTGGAGAAGGCAATGGCACCCCACTCCAGTACTCTTGCCTGGAAAATCCCATGGATGGAGGAGCCTGGAAGGGTGCAGTCCATGGGGTCGTTGAGGGTTGGACACGACTGAGCGATTTCACTTTCACTTTTCACGTTCATACATTGGAGAAGGAAATGGCAACCCATTCCAGTGTTCTTGCCTGGAGAATCCCAGGGACGGGGAGCCTGGTGGGCTGCCGTCTATGGGATCACATAGAGTCAGACACAACTAAGTGACTTAGCAGCAACTTGTAGATTTATCCCTAAATTATGAAACCCTAACCATTGCAGAGTGGGATAGACTTATTATCATTATCAGCAAAACTAAATGTTTATAAGAATCTAACAATGATAAATCAATAATCAACAATACATTTATAGCATTTAGACATACATCTTAAAAAATAACCATCGAAGTAATTAAATATGTTTTCTTTTAGGAAATGAGGAGGAATGGAGAGAGGAGAGTTGCTTTTCATTTTGAGTTCATTAATGCTATTTAATATTTTGTTAACCTGATTCATTTCTTAGATTGAGGCTAAAAGATCATAATCTAAGGGATTAAAATGTTTCATAAAAGCAATATTGATTTTGAAGAGATGTGTATCAGATTTATAGAATGCATAACTCTGTCTGCTACACTCTGACAAGGAAAGTCAACGAAAACAAAATCTGAATTCCTATGTGAGTCAGAGTTAGGTAGAGCAAGCTACTTCAGGAATTTTAAGCTGGAGTGAGTTATTGCAGGGGAACGGGTGCCTCCAATTTCCAGAGAAGACTGAAAGAGAAGGCTTCAGACTGGACCTCCCAGAAATACTCGCACAGCATTTCAGTCCTGTCCCACTCTGTGAGTGATGTAATGAGGCCGCTGATAGTCTGTGCCAAAATTAAGGCTCTACTGCCTCTCATAACCCAGGAAGATTGAGGACGTGTACCAGAAAGTTGGCCCTTTTTCCACGGCTGCATCAAGACTGTTTCTTACACCAGGAAGATTGGTGATGGACAGTGGAACACTAACTCAACTTTGCCAATAACAAGAATAGACTTCTGGGCTTCCCTGGTGGCTCAGACAGTAAAGAACCTCCCTGCAAAGCAGGAGACTTGGGCTTGATTTCTGGATTGGGAAGATACCCTGGAGAAGGGAATGGCTACTCACTCCAGTATTGTTGCCCGGAGAATCCCATGGACAGAGGAGACTGGCGGGCTATTCCTAGGAGTCTGGAATAAATGCTAAAAGCAGGATATACAATGTAATATGAAAATCTTAAATAATTAAATGTCATTAAATATGTGAAGAAAAAAAAATGATCAAGCTGGTATTTAAGAGGTTGATATGTCAATCTTGAAAATGAACAATATGTCACACTTCTAATTGTTCCAGAAATGGTAGGGTCTGGAAGAAACATCCAATTAAGTGATTTCCACTGATGGATTTTAGAACTTGTTAAGAAATAAAGTGCAATTGAGTGTTGCATTGGCTTTTGAACCCATCCTCAGCCTCAGGAAACTTGACTCCACTTGTCACAGAAGTGCAGGGCCCAGCCAGGCTTAACAAAGAGAAACGTCTGCCTCATCTAAGTTGAAGTCCAGCTGCAGGGCTGACTTTAAGATGCCAGCCTTGAATCTTTTACCAAATATTTGCCCATGGAATTGACTCTGTTACCTTTCTTTATGGCAGCACCAGTAAAGAGATGGAGAAGTGTCAATACAAAATGCCAGTAACTCCCATTCATGTGAAAACAATGAAGAATGGAAAATAGATTTTTGCTCCCTCAACAAGTATATAGTAATAGAGAAGAAAGGTGGTAGCAATATCTGAATAGATAATGAGTGAGAAATGTCTAGAATTAAAAAGGCATGCATCTCCAGAACTTGGAGGCAGAAACAATTCTATGTATAAATAATTAATTCTATGTATTTTAGCAAGCGTCGGAACACTAAATACAGAAATCTGAAAAACTGCCAGCGTGGAAAAACTAATTTCTCATAAGAAATGGCTATTAGTCTGGTCATTTTCACAACAAGAGCCAGAAAATCCTTAAAAAATAGTAACAATGTTGTTGAGAGGCAAAAACAAACAAAAATAAGGGAAAAAACCTCTCAATTTAGATCCAAGTATACATTGACTGGAGAAGGAAATGGCAACCCACTCCAGTGTTCTTGCCTGAAGAATCCCAGGGACAGGAAGCCTGGTGGGCTGCCGTCTATGGGGTCGCACAGAGTCGGACACGACTGAAGCAACTTAGCAGCAGTAGCAGCATACATTGACTATATCAAGAGATTGCATTTACAGACAACTGAGTCTTATGACTCGATTCAAAAAAAAAAAAAATTATTTAGCCTTTACCCATCATGATACAAACTAGGCACTAAAAATGAATAAAATGAAAGCCGGCTTGCCATTCCTGATTGTTTTCACAACGATGAGAGACATTGGCATTTCACATTGCCTCTTCTCCATCCCCTTACTGACACTACCCTAAAGAAATACCTGTTATATGCAAGCATTGAAGGAATTAAGTTAAATACAAGCAGCAAATAATAATGCATGAAGTGCCAAAATATTTGGTGTAACTAGCTAGGTATGGAGAAGGCAATGGCACCCCACTCCAGTACTCTTGCCTGGAAAATCCAATGTATGGAGGAGCCTGGTAGGCTGCAGTCCATGGAGTCGCTAGGAGTCGGACACGACTGAGTGACTTCACTTTCACTTTTCACTTTCATGCATTGGAGAAGGAAATGGCAACCCACTCCAGTATTCTTGCCTGGAGAATCCCAGGGATGGGGGAGCCTGGTGAGCTGCCGTCTCTGGGGTCGCACAGAGTCGGACACGACTGAAGCGACTTAGCAGCAGTAGCAGCAGCAACAGCTAGGTATAGAAAAGACACAAAAAAGATTGATAAACAATTAAAATGCAGCAGTTTTGGAAAGATCCAGGGAAAAGTATGTCTCTATGTAGGAATTAAATAATGCCCAGAAGTTAGGAAGGTCAACAAAGGATATGGTTAAAGTAATTTAACTCAAAAATTATTTAAAAGAAATATATCCAGAGACATTGCAGGCAGTTTACTAGGTCTAGGACATAGTAGTGGTGAGAGATGAAGATAAGAGGATCAGCTATGAGGTAGAAAGAGTTGACTAACACAGTTTTAAAAAGCTTTGAAAATTATGCTGATATTTCTATTATCATTCCATATTGTTGTTCAGTTGCTCGGTCATGTCGGACTCTCTGCAACCCCATGGACTGCAGCACACTAGGCTTCCCTGTCCTTTACCATCTCCTAGAGTTTGCTCAAACTCATGTCCATTGAGTTGGTGATGCCATCCAACCACCTCCTCCTCTGTCATCCCCTTCTCCTCCCACCTTCAATCTTTCCCAGCATCAGGATCTTTTCCAATGAGTCAGCTTTTTGCATCAGGTGGCCAAAGTATTGGAGTATCATTCCATATAGGAGTAAATAAAGTAAATGGATACATGCTGGATGCTATATATTTGTTCCAGAAACAATGGGAGTAAGACTTTTATCTCCATTCTCAACTGATTTTTAGCTCTTCCACAAGAGAACTATTAATATTACTGAACACAGGTTCCTGGGTCTGACACAGAGTGAGGTCAAACAATACTGAAACACTGGTGTCTGAGCAGAGAAAGGTTTAATTGCAGGGACATGTGAGGAGAACTGGGGGCTTATGCTCCCTCAAAACCCCACAATCCAAAGGGTTTCAGCAAAGCATTTTTAAAGGCAAGGTGAGGGAGGGTCAAGGTTGGTTGCAGACTTCCTGGTGTAGAAATTCTTTGTTCTTACAGCTATCCAGGTAGGTCAGAGCATCCTGTTCCTATAAACCTCCAAGAAGACAAATGTTATTCTCTATTCTGCAAATGTTTATCTCTATATGAATGGACAGTATAGCACTTAAAGGTCAGAGCCTTGAGAATGGGCTATCCTGTGTATTTCAGGCTATAGGCAACAATCTTCACTCAAAGCAAAAACAATAGAATACAAAGGCGAAAGTAAAAGAAGCAGACTTAATATGAAGTCAGATCTGTTCTTCTCCATTGCATTATGTTTCACAGAAGTCAGAAAGACCGCAATTAAAATTTTCAAGTAGGGACATTTGCTTTTTATGAACTCTGGTCTTCAAATCTTATTACATCCTTTATTCTGACTTTGGACACTTTCCAACCACTGGGGCTTGAGTTGAGCTGGACATGTTTCTGGGGTTTGAGGAAATAGCCTATTGCTCTGCCTGATTGATGGAGGAAATAAACAGAAGGCAATTTGTTCTTTCCTTGGAGAGCCAGACAGTAGCCACCATAATGTTCAATTTAAGATGAGGGAGATGTCAGGGGCAGGACAATGGATGGCGAGGGCCACCAGCTTTCCCAATGGCAGGAGGGAAATTGTAAAAACACTTACTGCTCATTTGCTGTGAAACCAGAAAAGCCATTTTCCCTTCTGCCATTGATATGCATCTGTCTTTTTGAATAAGGTCAAATACATGCATTAATGATTATGTCATTTGTGGGGTTTTTTTCTGGCTAATGTTTCTATATTTAATGAAGGATATGTCATGATCTTTTTAACCTTGTATCTTACTTGAAGTTAAAATTTGTCCCACCTTTGGGCTATGTATTCCAGATAATAACATTCACCAACATTATTAACTGTTAACAATGTGTGAGGCACTTTCTAAGCTGCTAAATGAATTAAATCATTTAATTATCACAACAGTTCACTGAAACTCTTAATATAAACAGTTTGCAGAAGAAAACACACACAGTCAGAATGATACCTGCAGTGATTAATTTCCCTAAGGTGGTTATGCCATTATGGGTGTTCTGTCTTAAGAGCTTGTGCATTTGAGGACAAAATCTTGTTGCTTTTTAAAAGGTTAGAATCTAAAGATACCTTTTAGCATAGCTAGTGGAACAAAAACATTTTAATGTCTGCAGTCTTTAGATGGTTACAAAACTTGTTGGTAGCAAAGCCAGGAATAGAATCCATGTTTCAATCCTGAATTGACAGCTCTTTACTTTGCTTGATATTACAAGACCCTTGAGAGTTCCTTAGACAGCAAGGAGATCAAACCAGTCAATCCTAAAGATCCAATACTGTGACCACCTGATGTGAAGAACTGACTCATTCAAAAAGAACCTGATACTGGGAAAGACTGAAGGCAGGAGGAGATGGTTGGATGGCATCACCAACTTGATGGACATGAGTTTGAACAACCTCTGGGAGTTGGTGATAGACAGGGAAGCAGTTAATACGGTCAAAAAGAGTCAGACACAACTGAGTGACTGAACTGAACTGAATAAGTGTATGCATTCATGAACATATACACACATACAAGTATTTAATGAAGCTGTTTATACATGACCTGGTGGCTCAGACGGTAAAGTGTCTGCCTGCAATGCAGGAGACCTGGGTTTGATTGTGGGGTCGGTAAGATCCCCTGGAGAAGGAAATGGCAATCCACTCCAGCACTCTTGCCTGGAAAATCCCATGAACGGAGGAGCCTGATAGGCTACAGTCCATGGGGTCGCAAAGAGTCGGACATGACTGAGCGACTTCACATCACTTCACTTTACATAGATTGGAAATATATAGTAGGCATGAAACTTGATAATGTTTTTCCTTAAGAAAAATAATAGAATTATTTTATTAGTGTATTCATTGAGTATTTCAAAAACAATGAGATAAACATGATATAAAAGATCTGGGAAAAGTGGCATTGTAATTGTGAGAAATGCAATTTAGAAAATGACAAATCCTTATTTATGGACTGTATCAGTAAACAGTATATAAGTACAGGCTCTGTGTACTCACACAAACTCACAGATATGCTTGTACACAAACATACAAGCAAATATATGTAAAACCTAGATATAAGTGTACTCATATATGCATATGCTAATATGATACATATGTATCAGATACATATGTATCTATTTGTATACATTAATTTATTTAGCTAGTTATAGTCCATCTTGTGGTAATGTGGGAATATATGTGTGTGTTTGTATATATTTATGCACATGTATGCTTGTGAATGTTTATGCATATGTGCATTTGTGTGTATATATATATATATATGTACATATTTAATTGGCAGAAGATTTATTGAGGATCTGCATTCTCTTTAGAAACAGTGTTTGTCTACATTTAAGGCATGTGCAGTGAGGCAAGAAAGAGTAAAGGTTTTTGTAATTAGATGGGCGTGCATTCACTTCCTGATTCTTTAATTCTATCACCTTAGAAAAGTCATCTAACCAGTGTCTGTTTTCTTCATTTGTAAAATGATGACGTTAATCCCTACACTCTTGTGTTGGTTTTCATTGACAACCATGCAAGGAGATACATATCGTAGAAATAAATAATAGAATGCAAATAATATACATGTAACATATATTCAAAATAATTGAAAGCTTAGCCCAATCATGCCTTTGGGAAAAGATATTCTATATTTGTTGATTGCTTATCTTTAGATATTTGCCTCCAGTTTACTCACACATCCACCTTTTAGAAATATGTTTCTTCCTTTTCAGTATATTCTAAATAATTCATGATAGAAAGACTTCCACACCTATAGGTACTTATGTTTATATGAGACAAAAATAATTTAAAATAAGAGGCAGAACAATAATGATAAAAGTTAATCATAATTTAATAACAGACAAGTATTTCGAGTATCTAGGCTTCATGGATCACCTGAAGATGCAACAGACTATTCCCTCTATTAAATAGAAGTCTAAAAATTCTGGTAGATTGATACATGAGGGTGATCAAAAAAGTCTATGGAAACAGAAGCAGGAGGAATTTTACCCACTTCAGAAACAAGATTATGGAGATTCGCTAAGGGCTTTTAGGAGGAATGACCACTGAGGCTAGCCTCTTTCAAGGCACTATAGACTCTCTTGTCCTGCTGCAATGGTCTGGAAGCTTCTTACTCTATGTGAGTGAGAAGGATATATTTGTCATGTGTTGGAACCATTAGAAAGAATATATTGGGTTCTGTTTTATTATAATCATTACTCTATCTTAATTTTCTTTATTTTTGTCTCAAGTTAATTTATAACTTTATTAATTTCGTGTTTCATCCTAAATTTAAGTTAGCATTAATTTATAAAAATACATACTTATAAATATCATTTATCTACATAGTATTTAGGGTTTAGTTTTATATAATTTATTATTTATTTATAAATAAACACTAATTTAAATATTACTATTCAAACAAAGCTAGTGGAGGTGATGGAATTCCAGTAGAGCTATTCCAAATCCTGAAAGATGATGCTGTGAAAGTGCTGCACTCAATATGCCAGCAAATTTGGAAAACTCAGCAGTGGCCACAGGACTGGAAAAGATCAGTTTTCATTCCAATCCCAAAGAAAGGCAATGCCAAAGAATGCTCAAACTACCACACAATTGCACTCATCTCACATACTAGTAAAGTAATGCTCAAAATTCTCCAGGCCAGGCTTCAACAATACGTCAACTGTGAACTTCCTGATGTTCAAGCTGGTTTTAGAAAAGGCAGAGGAACCAGAGATCAAATTGCCAACATCCACTGGATCATGGAAAAAGCAAGAGAGTTCCAGAAAAACATCTATTTCTGCTTTATTGACTATGCCAAAGCCTTTGACTGTGTGGATCACAATAAACTGTGGAAAATTCTGAAAGAGATGGGAATACCAGACCACCTGATCTGCCTTTTGAGAAATCTGTATGCAGGTCAGGAAGCAACAGTTTGAACTGGACATGGAACAAAAGACTGATTCCAAATAGGAAAAGAAGTATGTCAAGGCTGTATTTTGTCACCCTGTTTATTTAACCTATATGCAGAGTACATCATGAGAAACGCTGGACTGGAAGAAACACAAGCTGGAATCAAGATTGCCGGGAGAAATATCAATAACCTCAGATATGCAGATGACACCACCCTTATTGCAGAAAGTGAAGAGGAACTAAAAAGCCTCTTGAGGAAAGTGAAAGAGGAGAGTGAAAAAGTTGGCTTAAAGCTCAACATTCAGAAAACGAAGATCATGGCATCTGGTCCCATCACTTCATGGGAAATAGATGGGGAAACAGTGGAAACAGTGTCAGACTTTATTTTTTTGGGCTCCAAAATCACCGCAAATGGTGACTGCAGCAATGAAATTAAAAGACACTTACTCCTTCGAAGGAAAGTTATGACCAACCTAGATAGCATATTCAAAAGCAGAGACATTGCTTTGCCAACAAAGATCCGTCTAGTCAAGGCTATGGTTTTTCCTGTGGTCATGTATGGATGTGAGAGTTGGACTGTGAAGAAAACTGAGCACTGAAGAACTGATGCTTTTGAACTGTGGTGTTGGAGAAGACTCTTGAGAGTCCCTTGGACTGCAAGGAGATCCAACCAGTCCATTCTGAAGGAGATCAGCCCTGGGATTTCTTTGGAAGGAATGATGCTAAAGCTGAAACTCCAGTACTTTGGCCACCTCATGCGAAGAGTTGACTCATTGGAAAAGACTCTGATGCTGGGAGGGATTGGGGGCAGGAGGAGAAGGGGACGACAGAGGATGAGATGGCTGGATGGCATCACTGACTCGATGGATTTGAGTTTGAGTGAACTCCGGGTGTTGGTGATGGACAGGGAGGCCTGGCGTGCTGCGATTCATGGGGTCGCAAAGAGTCGGACACGACTGAGGGACTGAACTGGACTGATTCAAATATTAAAGGCTTCCCAGGTGGCTCAGTGGTAAAGAAACCGCTTGTAATGCAGGAGACTCAGGAGATGCAGGTTTGATACCTGGGCCAGGATCAAACTTTGTGGGTAAGATGGAGAGTCTGAAACAAGAATTTTGAGGAGTTATCAATTTAATTGGCTTCTCTGGTAGCTCAGACAGTAAAGAATCTTCCTGAAATACTAGAGACCCAGATTTGATCCATGGGTAGGGAAGATCCCCTGGAGAAGGAAATGGCTTCCGACTCCAATATTCTTGCCTGGAGAATCCCACAGACAGAGGACCCTGGTGGGCTACAGTCCATGGGGTCACAAAGAGCTGAACACAAGTGAGGGATTATCACTAACAATATGAATGTATAAAATATTGGGAATGAAATAATTGTTGATCTTTGGAGAATTATTGATTTTTGTAGTGATTTTCTGTGTGATGCCTGCTTGTATGTGCCCCTATGTGTAAAGAGACAACTGTAACAAGATTGTGGATACTGAGTTTTCCTAGCAATGTGAGGCTCATATGAATGTTCACAATCTTTTTTTTTTTTATTCTACCTACTTCCAAGCAAAGGGATGGCACAGAGAATATCACAGCTATCTAAAAATAATGATTAGAAAATAACTACAACAATAACCATGGTGACCCTATCGACCATAGCACAGTCATGTAACAGGAGCTTCCCACAGAATATTTTCACAATTAGTGTAGGAGACATATTATTATCTCCTTTTTGCAGACGATAAATCTGAGATTGTTCATAAAGAAAAATTAGAGGTCAAGAGTGGGTTTTTATTTTAATTTACAAAGAAATGGAGGCACAGAAATGCTAAGTGATTTATAGCCATGCAGAAAGAGCAAGCTGACTCTGGAGAACAAGCATAGCCCTACTGACATGATATAAATTTTTTTTGCAAAATGAGCCCTGGTTATAATGATCTCAAAAGATGCTGTCTGGCTGTATGTATTCCTTGCACAAAATCTCATCATACCTTCTATCTGATATAATACTTTTCATGTAATATCCACTAAGTGGCTTTTGAATTAAAATGCATAGCAAGGTAAGCTGAGTTTCCCTCTTAAGCTGGCTGCAAATTCCCTGCTTTGGGATCTGGTAATAAACATTAAACCTTTTCTTCGAATGTGAGGCTAAGGATGGAGAATGCTGTAGTGGTGTCTGCAGTTAGTAATGTCAGTTCCGAAGGATTCAACTTTCAGTTAACTCAACAAAATTTTGAATGTACTTTTGAAAAAAATTAAAATGTTGTTGCTCTAAATAGAAGAAACGGGCAATTCTTTTGGAGAGTATCTGGAAATATAACAATACAATAAAGCTCAGTGTTAGTAGCATCTTGGAGACTGTGGCAGGCATTCCATTAATTTTAGAAATAAAGAAAGTAATACTGAAAGGGAAGGGATAGTTTGTTCAAGATAACAGACCTAGCTAATGAAAATACAACTTTATTCACTCACCAGCTTGTGAATTCATTCATTGAGCATTTATGGAGTATGTTCTGTATATCCAGAAAAGCACTATAAAAGGAAAGCAAAGGGGTAAATGCAATATAAGAGATTAAGAGATGGTGAGGTGGATAAACTACAAACTGCCATCTGATTTAACAGAGGCAGTTTAAGGTACTGAGGACATTATTACATCTTGATGAACCTTGGTCTCTGGCTGCATGGCCTTCAGTCAGTTCAGTTCAGTCGCTCAGCCCTGTCCGACTCTTCGCGACCCCATGAATCGCAGCACACCAGGCCTCCCTGTCCATCACCAACTCCCAGAGTTCACCCAGACTCACATCCACTGAATCAGTGATGCCATCCAGCCATCTCATCATCTGTCGTCCTCTTCTTCTCCTGCCCCCAATCCCTCCCAGCATCAGAGTCTTTTCCAATGAGTCAACTCTTCACATGAGGTGGCCAAAGTACTGGAGTTTCAGCTTCAGCATCATTCCCTCCAAAGAAATCCCAGGGCTGATCTCCTTCAGAATGGACTGGTTGGATCTCCTTGCAGTCCAAGGGACTCTCAAGAGTCTTCTCCAACACCACAGTTCAAAAGCATCAATTCTTTGGCGCTCAGCCTTCTTCACAGTCCAACTCTCACATCCATACATGACCACAGGAAAAACCATAGCCTTGACTAGATGGACCTTTGTTGGCAAAGTAATGTCTCTGCTTTTGAATATGCTATCTAGGTTGGTCATAACTTTCCTTCCAAGGAGTAAGTGTCTTTTAATTTCATTGCTGCAGTCACCATTTGCAGTGATTTTGGAGGCCCCCCCCCAAAAAAAATCTGACACTGTTTCCACTGTTTCCCCATCTATTTCCCATGAAGTGATGGGACCGGATGCCATGATCTTCGTTTTCTGAATGTTGAGCTTTAAGCCAACTTTTTCACTCTCCACTTTCACTTTCATCAAGAGGCTTTTTACTTCCTCTTCACTTTCTGCCATAAAGGTGGTGTCATCTGCATATCTGAGGTTATTGATATTTCTCCTGGCAATCTTGATTCCAGCTTGTGTTTCTTCCAGTCCAGCGTTTCTCATGATGTACTCTGCATATAAGTTAAATAAGCAGGGTGACAATATACAGCCTTGAGGCACTCCTTTTCCTATTTGGAACTAGTCTTTTGTTCCATGTCCAGTTCAAACTGTTGCTTCCTGACCTGCATAGAGGTTTCTCAAGAGGCAGGTCAGTTGGTCTGGTATTCCCATCTCTTTCAGAATTTTCCACAGTTTATTGTGATCCACACAAGTCAAAGGCTTTGGCATAGTCAATAAAGCAGAAATAGATGTTTTTCTGGAACTGTCTTGCTTTTTCCAGCGGATGTTGGCAATTTGGTCCCTGGTTCCTCTGCCTTTTCTAAAACCAGTTTGAGCATCTTGAAGTCCACGGTTCATGTATTGCTGAAGCCTGGCCTGGAGAATTTTGAGCATTACTTTACTAGCATGTGAGATGAGTGCAATTGTGCGGTAGTTTGAGCATTCTTTGACATTGCCTTTCTTTGGGATTGGAATGAAAACTGACCTTTTCCAGTCCTGTGGCCACTGCTGAGTTTTCCTAATTTGCTGGCATATTGAGTGCAACACTTTCACAGCATCATCTTTCAGGATTTGGAATAGCTCAACTGGAATTCCATCAGCTCGACTAGCTTTGTTCATAGTGATGCTTTCTAAGGCCCACTTGACTTCACATTCCAGGATGTCTGGCTCTAGGTCAGTGATCACATCATTGTGATTATCTGAGTCATGAAGGTCTATTTTGTATAGTTCTTCTGTGTATTTTTGCTATCTCTTCTTAATATCTTCTGCTTCTGTTAGGTCCATACCATTTCTGTCCTTTATCGAGCCCATCTTTGCATGAAATGTCCCCTTGGTATCTCTAATTTTCTTGAAGAGATCTCTAGTCTTTCCCATTCTATTGTTTTCCTCTATTTCTTTGCATTGATCACTGAGGAAGGCTTTCTTATCTTTTCTTGCTATTCTTTGGAACTCTGCATTCAGATTCTTATATCTTTCCTTTTCTCCTTTGCTTTTTGCTTCTCTTCTTTTCACAGCATGGCCTTAGCTTTGTCCAATAAGCTATTTTGTGGAACACAGAACCTGGATGCAACTCCTCATAATCTTATAATTTTATAAAATAAAATATTAAGGATATGACCTTTACTGAAAATTTGCTATATGCCAGGCATTGTAGTATATACTTTACATATATTATAAATGTACTGTTATTATGGAAGATATCAGTGAAAGAAAATATTTAAATCATATTCAATATAAAAAGCATGAAAAAATAAATGCCCATGTAACCAATACTTTAAAAAAAAAAAACAAAGAACATCATCAGTATTGTTAAAATACCTCTGCCCCTCCTTCTTGCCCACAAGGTTGAACAAGACTTAATTTTGATTTAGCACAGTAGGTAAGTGTTAGAAATGAGTGTAATGACACCAAGAAAAGACATACTTCTCATGAATAGAAGGTCTATATCCCTATCCCCCCAACCTAAATGACCTATGTTGAAATTTAACCTCCAGTGTGATGGTTTTGGAGGTGGGACCTATAGGAAATGATTGGGTCAAGAGGGTGCAGGTCTCATGAAAGGAATTAGTGCACCTTTAAGAAGAGGCCAGAAATCTGGCTTGTTCTCTTTCTACCACATGAAGGCAAAATAAGTCTGCCCTCAGCACTTCAAAGGGCTTTCACCAGACCCCCAACCATCCTGATACCATGATCTTGGACTCACAACATCCAAAACTATGAAAAATAAATTTCTCTTGTTGCTAAGCCATCCAGTTCATGCTATTTTGTTATAACATCCTGAGACAATGCTTTAACAGAAATTTACAGAATTATTTCCTTGCATATACAATGTAACAACATGATGGTTCTCTAGCATCTCAGAATTTCCTGTTGTTTTGTGAGTGATTCTGACACAATTCTCTAGGGTAGCTTCTCTCTTCTCTGTTGTAACACTTCATTGGTACTTTATCATGCTAAAATTATGCTCTAATTCCCTATTTGATAAAACAGGTCAAAAATAAACTCATAATCTTGAAAATCTTGGAATTATATCAAAATATATCACAACAAATCATTGACTTTTGTCAAATTTATTCTATATATTATCTATTTTCTCTATTTGACTAAACATTTCTTATTTAGATAAACTCAATAAGTAATAAATTATTACCTGATGAAAATAAATGTTTACTATAACTCACAGGCACCTCAGGGGTCACTGGCTGAATGAAAGGCACAATCTTTTCATTGATCTCACTCTTACAAATTTTGACAAAGCAAAAGAAATTGGTCTCTCTAAATGACATCAATTATCTGGAAATAACCAAGCCTGACCTACCGTCTGCTTAGCCTGGGCCTGACTGGAATGAATATAAGAGGAATCTCTTTGAACAAAGCTAGTTATGCCAGAGAGAAATTTTCCATTTAAGTTTTAAGTTAAGGTCCCAAAGCTCCAAAAGAGAAATCATCAGCTACATGGTAGGTGAGAAGTAGTTCTTCCCACTTGTGATCCTCAGAGATTTCAATGATCTATTCAATCCTTTCCTAATAATTTATTTCACAATTAGTGAAAGAAAGTGTAGAATGGAAACTTGACTCTATGAGGATGTATGAAGTGTATATAGTCAGTGTAGAAATGTGTATTAAAATTTTAAACTAGTATTTTTGTTGTTGTTACTATTCCTTCACTAGTTTCATTTTGTCTACTTATAATTTTATAAAAACCATTTGTATTTAAGATAAGAATATGCTGTTGGCACAAGTTGTGAAAGTAGAGAAGAAAATAAAATCATGTAGTAAATCACATAAGAATTATGCCTGGTGTTATAGATAGATGGTTAGGAGGAGAGAGAAATAATAGACACTAGAAAGACTTTGGAAAGAGGAAAGGAAAGGTGATAGTCACTTATCCAATTCAGAATTAAAGAAACACTTAAATGTTTGAACACCATCTAGATCTTGTTTTAAGATCATAGTCCAATTTATTTGAATATTTAATGTTTTATTTAACATCATATAATTAGCATGATCAATTTAGTATTAAGGAATAGAAGCTGATATTGTTTTCAAAGAGCTCATTATTTTCATCTTGTTTTTTCACCTCTCCCTTTTGCAGTTTTATTGTCTGTATTTTTGATTAATAATAGTGAACATTCATAAAGATTATTTGATTTATATTTTATTTTAGTTTTTAAATGGAGTATAGTTATTCATTGTGTTAATTTCAATGCGTAAAAGAGTGAGTCAGTTACATTCATATACCTATATCTTTTTTTTTTTAGATTCTTTTCCCACATAGACCATTGCAGAGTATTCAGTTAAGTTCCCTGAGCTATACAGTTCAGTTAAGTTGATCAGTTGTGTCTGGCCCCTCGAAACCCCATGGACTGCTATACACCAGGCTTCCCCATCCATCACCAACTCACAGAGCTTGCTCAAACTCATGTCCATTGACTCAGTGATGCCATCCAATAATCTTCTCCTCTGTCGTTCCCTTCTCCTCCTGCCTTCAATCTTTCTCAGCATCAGGGTCTTTTCCAAGGAGTCAGTTCTTTGCATCAGGTGGCCAAAGTATTGGAGTTTCAGCTTCAGCACCAGTCCTTCCAATGAATATTCAGGATTGATTTCCTTTAGGATTGACTGGTTTGATTTCCTTGAAGTCTAACGGACTCTCAAGAGTCTTTTCCAACATCACACGGTTCAAAAGCATCAATTCTTTGGTGCTCAGCTTTCTTTATGGTCCAACTCTCACATCCATACATGACTACTGGAAAAACATAGCTTTGATTAAACAAACCTTTGTCAGCAAAGTAATGTCTCTGCTTTTTAATATGCTCTCTAGGTTGGTCATAGCTTTCCTTCCAAGGAACAAGAGTCTTTTAATTTCATTGCTTCAGTCACCATCTTTAGTGATCTTGGAGTCCAAGAAAATAAAATCCCTCACTGTTTTCATTCTTTCCCCATATATTTGCCATGTAGTGATGGGACTGGAAGCCATGATCTTAACATTTTCTGAATGTTGAGTTTTAAGCCAACTTTTTCACTCTTCTCTTTCAATTTTATCAAGAGACTCTTTAGTTCCTCTTCAATTTCTTCCATAAAGGTGGTGTCATATGGATATCTGAGGCTATTGATACTTCTCCTGGCAATCTTAATTACAGCTTGTGCTTCATCCAGCCCGGCGTTTTGCATGATGTACTCTCCATATAAGTTAAATAAGCAGGGAGACACTATACAGCCTTGACATACTCCTTTTCCTATTTGGAACCAGTCTGTTGTTCCATGTTTGGTAACTCTTGCTTCTTGACCTGCATACACATTTCTCAGGAGGCAGGTCAGGTGGTCTGGTACTCCCATCTCTTTAAGAATTTTCCCTATGCTATACAGCATGTTCTTATTAGGTATATGTTTTACATATGGTAGTGTGATTTATACTTTAAATTGTACTGTCTTTAGGACCTAGAACCAAAACTAATGTTTTTTGTGATCTTCAGCTTAGGAATCTTGCTTGAGAGGTATTTCACAGATTCCTCTGCTGAATTCTGTCCTGTGGCTATTTGTCTGTCATATGTGGTACAATTTTCTTTGTTCACATACATGTGCTAGCAGAGTTTTCATGAACTTACTAGGGAACATACTAAATAATGTAAGCAACATAATAATACTAAATGGAATTCTCCAAGTTAACCTAATATAAAAGGCATATTTTTCTTCAGTGACAGGAAATTGTGCAGATCATTTTGTCATAGCTATGCTTGTTCTCACATCAAATCCAAAATAAATTATAGACATATAGTATGTGTTAGTGCTATGTTTTCATTGTGAGTTGAGCAAATCATAAAGCACTACTTAAAGTTACAATAAATGATCCTGAACTCATATATTCATTGTAAAACTTAGGAAGCAATAAACAGAGCCCAGGGACCTTACTTAGATCAGACATTTATACTTTTAACACTTTGTAGAAATAATATTTGGGCTTCCCATTTGGCTCAGCGATAAAGAATCCAGCTACCAATGTGGGAGACACAGGAGATGTGGGTTTGATCCCTGGGTCAGGAAGATCCCCTGAAGGAGGAAATGGCAACCCATTCCAGTATTCTTGACTGGAAAATCCCATGGACAGAGAAGTCAGGTGGGCTACAGTCCATGGGGTTGCAAAGCGTTGAACACAACTGACCATGCACACACATTAAAGTATTAAATTAGTATTAAATATTTACATAAAGATATGCATATGTATAAATTGTCCTGAGTTCCAGCGTTTCAATGAATAAATATATTCTTAAGTAGTTATTTCAGATCCTAAAAGATGATGTTGTTAAAGTGATGCACTCTTTATAACTTTGGAAAACTCAGCAGTGCTACAGGGCTAGGAAAGGTCAGTTATCATTCCAAACCCAAAGAGTTGGACTCGACTAAGCACGCATACACAGACTGATGGAAATATATTTACATTATCATTTCCCTCATGGCATTTACAGTTGGACCGTGTGTCTGGGGATCAAAGATATAGATACGGATTCCTTTCCTAGAATACACAAGTTATGTAAATTCTGGTGTGTTATTGACTTCTAAGCTGTGTAATCACTTCAACTATAAAATAAAGATCAAAATTGTTATATTGAAAGATAATTTGCAGAATTAGGTATAATTCATATAAAGCATATAACTCAGTTCCTGGCTTAAATTATGGGTGCTATAATTATGATATTTTTAGTAATATTAATACTCCTCCTAATAAAATGTAATGATGGTTGGAAAACAAAAGTCCTATATCACCAGCAAAAACTGTCCCAAATTTAGACAATATATTTACGTGGATGATTAAGCAGTCTTCCTCAAAGAGATGTATCTGCAATAGTTTGGAAGATGAATGGATTTCAACATGTAGAAATTAGAGGGAGAAACTTCTGGTAAACTTACTAATACACTCAAAGGGAAAGTTCCAAGAGAGACTTGGACTGTGATTTGGGAACACAAGCAATCCACTGTGTGTGAAGATAGAAAGGAATGATGGAATTCTTCCACGTATAAGACTATCAGCAGACTAGAATTTATAGGAAAAGAATCTTGCTTCAAACATCTAGAAATAGTAAATAATTTCCCTTGTGGCTCAGACAGTAAAGCATCTGCCTAAAATGCGGGAAACCCAGATTCGATCCCTGGGTTGGGAAGATATCCTGGAGAAGGAGATGGCAACCGACTCCAGTACTCTTGCCTGGAAAATTCCATGAATGGAGGAGCCTGGTAAGCTACAGTCCATGGGGTCACAAAGAATTAGACACTACTGAGCGACTCCACTTTAAGTGAATAGATGAATTTACAAAAGTAAACCTAATGGACACCGAAAGGAATAGGATGCTAAAAACGGAAACTCAATATTAAACTCTATATTAAATCAGGGAATAGAGCCTTTGGTCCAATGTATGGCTGAGAGTCAGGTTCCTAGACTCGTGCCTTAATCTATATCCCTCAAAATGCCACATACCTAAGGAAAGAGTGCTTCGGGATTAATTTCATTCTTTGGAAAATATGAAAGTGAAAGTCATTCAGTCACATCCAACTCCTTTTGACCCCATGGATTATACAGTCCATGGAATTCCCCAAGCAAGAATACTGAAGTGGGTAACCTGTTCTTTCTCCAGGGAATCTCCCCAACCCAGGAACCGAACCCAGTTCTCCCACATTGGAGACAGATTCTTTACATTCTGAGCAACTAAGGAACAATAACACAATGATTTTCTCTTAAGGATTGAATCTGATTAAAATGAACAATGAAACAAAAAAATCTCTTCAGATAAAATGTAATCATCAGACTAACCTTTTTTAGTTCAGAATGTGAATCTATATCTGTATCTGTATCCATCAATTAAGTTCAGTTCAGTCCAGTCACTCAGTCGTGTTCTACTCTAAGATCCCATGGACTGCAGCATGCAAGGCTTCTCTGTCCATCACCAATTCATGTCCATCGAGTTGGTGATGCCATCCAATAATCTCCTCCTCTGTTGTCTCCTTCTCCTCCTGCCTTCAATCTTTTCCAGCATCAGGATCTTTTCCAAATAGTCAGTTCTTCGCATCAGGTGACCAAAATATTGGAGTTTCAGCTTCAGCATCAGTCCTTCCAATGAATAGTTAGGATTGATTTCCTTTAGGATTGACTGGTTTGATCTCCTTGCAATCCAAGGGACTCTCAAGAGTCTTTCCAAGACCACAGTTCAAAAGCATCAATTCTTCCATGCTCAGCTTTCTTTATGGTCCAGCTCTTTCATCCATACATGATAAGGTTTTACCTGCATAGCTGAGGTTATTGTTATTTCTCCCAGCAATCCTGATTCCAGCTTGTGCTTCATCCAGCCTGGCATTTCACATGATGTACTCTGCATATAAGTTAAATAAACAGGGTGAAAATACATAGCCTTGACATACTCTTTTCCCAATTTGGAACCTGTCCATTGTCTGGTTTTAACTGTTGCTTCTTGACCAGCATACAGATTTCCCAGGAAGCAGGTGAGGTGGTCTGGTATTCCATCTCTTGAATAATTTTCCAGTTTGTTGTGATCCACATAGTTATGATTATCTGTATCTATAATCCTTATCTATACATACATCAGTTCAGTTCAGTTCAGTTCAGTTGCTCAGTCATGTCCAACTCTTTGCCACCCCATGAATCGCAGCACACCAGGCCTCCCTGTCCATCACCAACTCCCAGAGTTCACCCAGACTCACATCCATCGAGTCAGTGATGCCATCCAGCCATCTCATCCTCTGCCATCCCCTTCTCCTCCTGCCCCCAATCCACCCCAGCATCAGGGTCTTTTCCAATGAGTCAACTCTTCGCATGAGGTGGCCAAAGTACTGGAGTTTCAGCTTTAGCGTCATTTCTTCCAAAGAAATCCCAGGGCTGATCTCCTTCAGAATGGACTGGTTGGATCTCTTTGCAGTCCAAGGGACTCTCAAGAGTCTTCTCCAACACCACAGTTCTAAAGCATCAGTTCTTCGGTGCTCAGCTTTCTTCACAGTCCAACTCTCACATCCGTACATGACCACAGGAAAAACCATAGCCTTGACTAGACAGACCTTTGTTGGCAAAGTAATGCCTCTGCTTTTCAATATGCTATCTAGGTTGGTCATAACTTTCCTTCCAAGGAGTAAGAGTCTTTTAATTTCATGGCTACAATCACCATCTGCAGTGATTTTGGAGCCCCAAAAAATAAACTGACACTGTTTCCACTGTTTCCCCATCTATTTCCCATGAAGTGATGGGACCGGATGCCATGATCTTCGTTTTCTGAATGTTGAGCTTAAAGCCAACTTTTTCACTCTCCACTTTCACTTTCATCAAGAGGTTTTTTAGTTCCTCTTCACTTAAAGGACATACTTTCTTTCTGATAAGATTAGTAATGCTAATTTCTTCCAGTGGAGCTAAGGTTGGGCAGATTCACTAGTACTCATACTTAAAAGTTTGGAGTTTCCTAAATTCAGTGTTATTCACCTGTATCATAAACCCACTGTATACACAGCATTTACTTAGAACTACCTCCAATGGGAGTTGAGAGAGAAAGGGCAACCGTTGGTAACATGAAGTTCATTCCACCTTCCATGAGTGCCATGTGTAATAAAGCCCTTTATCTCCAACCCAGGAGTCTAATGTCTTGGGCTACTATCTATGAAATTGTAGCTTCCATGTAACTGTTAATTTACCAGTAGGGTAAAACCCAAACTATCTGCAGTTCTTCACAGTATATATTAGCTGAATTTAGAAGAAGTGACCTTTTCTTTCTAAGATTGCACTTCCTAATTTGCATAATTCATGAGCTGAATTATACATAAGATTCCATTCAATGCTGAGATTTTAAGGTTTGAGTATTCTAATTATTTTAATACTAATTCTTAGGATGCCAAGATGGCAATATTCCTGCCTATACATATTAATTCCCCAGACACATTAATTCCCCAGACAGTGGCCAATGGTGTAGTCTGTTGGCCAAGTTAGATGGTGTCACATTTTCAAAATGATAGTTTGTCTTAATTGAGAATTAGGAGAAATGACAACCCACTGCAGTGTTCTTGCCTGGAGAATCCCCATGGACAGAGTCGCCTGATGGGCTGCAGTCCATGGGGTCACAGAGTTGGACATGACTGAAGAGACTTAGCATGCACAGGACACACAGATGTGATGCAATTCTGATCACTTTTTTCTTTCGTGGGCTTCCTTTGTGGCTCAGTTGGTAAAGACTCCACCTGCAATGCAGGAGACCTGGGCTTGATCCCTGAGTTGGGAAGATCCCTTGGAGGAGGGCATGGCAACCCATTCCAGTGTTCTCACCTGGAGAATCCCCAGGGACAGAGCAGCCTGGAGGGCTACAGTCCATGGGATCACAAAGATATGAATCAGCTCTGTAAAATCATGTTCAAATAATTGACTCACATTTTTAAGGACTTACTAAGTACTACACAGTTTACATATAAAATACTTTTAAACCCACTATAAATGTTAATATAAATAAAAACTTGCAAAGTAGTCATTATCACTGAAGATAAGGGATATGAAAAATGTAAGGTCACATACCTAGTAAATGAGGTTTATCTAATTCAGGTTTCAGGCAAACATCTTGTTGGTTTCTCAGTATTCACCTCGAAATCCTTATTATTAGATCATTTCTCCAAAATAGGGTCTCTTAATTCATAGGTTTCTGATTGTTTTTTCCTTTTCCCAGAATGTTTCCAAAATAAGACATTTGCTGAAGATCTACAATTAGGGTTTTCCAATTTCAGAGCATTATTTTCTTTTCTTTTCACTTTCATGCATTGGAGAAGGAAATGGCAACCCACTCCTGTGTTCTTGCCTGGAGAACCCCAGGGACGGGGGAGCCTGGTTGGCTGCCGTCTATGGGGTCGCACAGAGTCGGACACGACTGAAGTGACTTAGCAGCAGCATTTTCTTCTCTGTATACATGAAATAGGGAGGGACTCAGCTAACATTAAAATGAAATAAAGCAAAACCTCACAAAATACTGCTTAAAGGTAAAGGGACCTGGCTTTCTACCAACTATGTTACTCCTAAAGGATTATTTATGGGCTTCACTTGAAAGGAGAGTAATTACAAAAGAATTACAATTAGTAGTCTCCCACACAGAATCACCAAGAAAAAGTATTAAAGTAACCTAGAAATGGAAACATTATTCCACAAGTGATAGTTGAAGACTAATTTCCTGACTGAGTTTTCTTTGACACAAGAGATATTCATATGGAGACAAAAATAAAACTTATACAGTTTAAAATCTTGTTAATGGACTTCTCATGAATGCAAATCTTGTTAATGGAAATCTCATTAATCTCAACTGTAAAGAATCTGCCTGCAATGCAGGAGATATAGGTTTGATCCCTGGTTTGGGAAGATCCCATGGAGGAGAACACAGCTACCCACTCCAGTATTCTTGCCTGGAGAACCCCATGGACAGAGAAGCCTGGAGAGCTACAGTCCATAGAGTTGCAAAGATTTAGACATGAGTAAAGCAACTGAGCGTGCAATCATGTGACCACCAGAAAATATAAGCATCTTTGACCTTAGGACCTGTTGTTTTCTAGAAGAATTACTTACTATTAACTTACTATTCTAGAGACTAGGTTTTTAAGATAATTTCATTTGTCTACCAGTAAGGGAGAAAATACCCACTCCAGTGTTCTTGTCTGGAGAATCCCAGGGACGGCGGAGCCTGATGGGCTACCGTCTATGGGGTCACACAGAGTTGGACACGACTAAAGTGACTTAGCATAGCATAGCATAGCAAGGGAGAAAACACACCATAATTGAATCGATCTTTCTTTAAACTTAATATCTCTGATGCACCCAACATTTTGCTATAGTCTTTGTAGTAAAAAGAGTGACCTAGGGGGGTGGGATTGGAGAAGACAATAGCACCCCACTCCAGTGCTCTTGCCTGGAAAATCTCTTGGGCAGAGGAGCCTGGTAGGCTGCAGTCCATGGGGTCCTGAAGAGTCGGAGAAGACTGAGTGACTTCATTTTCACTTTTCACTTTCATGCATTGGAGAAGGAAATAGCAACCCATTCCAGTGTTCTTGCCTGGAGAATCCCAGGGATGGGGGAGCCTGGTGGGCTGCCGTCTGTGGGGTCACACAGAGTCGGACACAACTGAAGCGACTTAGCAGCAGAAGGGTGGGATGGGGAGGGAGATAGGAGGGAGTTCCAAAAGGGAGGGAATATATGTATACCTATGGCTGATTCATGCTGAGGTTTGACAGAAAACAGCAAAATTCTGTAAAGCAATTATCCTTCAATAAAAAATAAATTAACTTTATAAAGTCATGACCTAGTATTAGTCTTTGATCTGCCATTAGCTACTATAAGACATTAAACAAACCATCTACTATCTGTGAGCTTTGTATTCTTCATCTGCAAAATTGATCACTGATACCAACAGTAATGCATTTATTAAAGTTCCCTGGAAGCGACAAGGCACTAAAAATAAATTTTGTGTTTTTAAAGTGTTTATAGTAATTTCATATTATATACAGTAATTATACTAATAATACATATAAGGCATATGTATTGCTTGTAGAAATGTCATTCTTTAAGAACCTACAACTTTGTTTCTAGACTCTAGTTTAACATTGCCAGATGATTATAATGAACTGGTTTCCATCTTCCATAAAATGCATGATTAGCAGAGACTGTGAACTTAGTTTAGCTTCCGTGTTACTAAGTGATTTACATTTCTGGTCATTATCCATATTATATTATTTTTTAACTAATTATTTTTTAAGTCATGACCTCTCATGGCAACTTAAGAAACTGCCTGAAACACAAAGATGTTTTTAAAAATTTGGCAGGAATAATGCATAAAGACATTTATCTTAGCAATGTTTAGAATAACAACTGTGTGGAGGCTAAATTGACAGTAATAAATAGAAAATTCAGTAAATATACACTCTTCACTTGGAATATAGTACATCCAAAATAACATTGGTTACAAAAAAATGTTTTAATAGTACTAAAGAATACTGAAATCATGTCAAGTGAAAAAGTGATACAAAGTTATAAGATTTCAAAGACAGTGACGTTTACCTAGTTTTTAGGACTATACATATTAAATAGACAAATCTGAATTAGAATTTCAGTTCTACCAAGTACTAGTTATATTATTAAAAGAACATTAATATCTCTTCCATTTGCCTGATCAATAAAAAAAGAGGTAATAATACTTTCTTCATATGGATTTTATGAGGATACGTAGTTCAATGCTTGCTTTAAATGCAATCATTCAAATAAAAGTTAATAATTTTCAATATTACCACTGTTATTATGTTGAGAACCATGGCCAAAAAAAAAAAAAAAAATCTGCCAGAGTAAGAGAAAGAGAGAGTGCTAATTCTTGTTTTTCTACAAAAGTTTTTTTCTTTAGGTATTATCTAAAACCTCTAAGCAAAAAAAAAAAAAAAAAAAAGTATATAAGCATTATTAAGAAATATAGGATAAATGCCAGGATAAATAGCTGAAACCATTGAAAGCTATTGCTCTTCTGGGACAAGAATTATTGGCAGAAAGTGGTGGGTCAGGTTATTGTTCTTATTATAAGCTTTGTAATTCAATCTGTATTCCATTGTACATCTATCACACTGATAACGATGAAAATTACATTTGAAAAGAGAAATGCATTAGATGGTGAAACTGAACAATCTACTCTGTTATCTTAATGCTCTAGGATGGTTGTTTAGAGCCTAGAATTGGCAAATTAAAGCAGCTTAATACAAGAATACTGTTACATTTTCTGAAAAGAAAACCAAATTGAATCAACTATGCTTTTATTTGTGTTTTCCATTATTTAAATTGTTTATGTATATCTAGGCAGTATCTTGCCCCCTCTCCCCAACCTCTTTTATCCTCTCCAGTCCCTCCCAGAGTTAATCATCAATGGAGAAATCAGTGTTCCCCCTGCCAGGCAAGCTTTCAGATCTCTGCAAGTATCATATATCAGTAACACTGCTTCATATTTTGAAATGTATTGGAATCTTTCTATATTACCTGTTTGAAGCTTATCAATATTGATAAATTTAGATCCAGTTCATAAACTAAATCAGAGTATTTACCAATATTTTTGGTAATAATATGAATGGTAGATATTTCCATTCTCCACTCTTCTTCACTATCTAAAGTTTTCAAGATGGGCACTAGCCTTTATCTTGTCTTGCTTCATTTGCTCTGGAAATCTCTCTGAAGCAACATAGCCTTGGTAAGGAAAGTGAATAAACCAGGAGGTCGTGCATTAATTCATGGAACGTCACTTAGAGAAGACAGTCTTCAGCCCAATGTTTTCTATTTAGCTTTGATGACACAATTACCATCGCATGAGCCAAAAGGTGTATGAGAAGACTTTCTGCATGGATGAAAATCGTGTCAATATTCAGCCGGCATTAGTTGAGTTTCTTCACACTGAGGGCTGCACTCTTCCAGATTTTCATTGGAAGCCTGGCCAAGTCAGCACCATTCATTAACTGCCTCTCTACTGAATAGGAAAAATGAATGAAGTCCTTTAATCTGACATTAATAAATGGCAATCATTTGGGAAACTATTCAAATGGAAAATGTTGAGGTTCATCATTGAAATTATATTTGATGACTTGGGTTTGTTCTGGCCCATTTAAAGGTATAATTTTCACAAAACTTTATCCATGATGGTAGGTGATAACAGGTACTCTAGCCAAATCATAGGGTGAGTTTAAGCAGGACTCAATAGGACCAAGAGGCATTTTCATGGAAAAAATATGAAAGCTGAAAGTACCACTGTGGCACATCTGCTGCTGCTGCTAAGTCACTTCAGTCGTGTCTGACTCTGTGCGACCCCATAGACGGCAGCCCACCAGGCTCCTCTAGGGGAAGAATTTCTCAAACTTATAAGAGTTAATCTGTTTTTTTCTTTAAAGAAAGTATAATTAAGCACAAAGGCAACTAGATCGGCCCTTATTCACCTCATTTTACAGATGGGAAAGTTAAAGATCAAACAGAAAAACCAAGGAAGTTACTGTAATTCTTCTTTCAGAGTTCAATGATGGAATATTCTTCAAAAGAATTATCAATACTTACCTCCTAAATCCTTTGGTAGCATTTAGAAACACCTTATAAGTAAACAAGTACAGAAAGAAAATACTGTACTACTTTTACTTCATATTTCTGTAATAAAATGGTTTGCAGTGCGTGCAATGAGTACATCATTTAGATCAAGATTAGAGACAGATGATTTGTAAATTAGGTGACATGAAGTGAGCTTTGAAAAATGAATGTATATTGCATCAAAATGTGTTATTTCTTTTCGTTTCTTTTATTTCAACCACTCTGTGATCTTCAATAAGGAAAGAGACCAAGCTTTTCCAGATTGGTATACACAGTGCTTGAATGACACCGAGAACAGGGTATGTGAGTGTGGCTTGCACATCTCAATTCAAGTTGAATTTGAGTACGCACATTGAAAACTCTAAATGTAGTTCAGAAAAAACATACATGTTTTGTTTCATGAATGTTCATTTTCTTCCTTCAATAACTGGTAAATAATTGGCTGCCAGATGAGTTTTGCCTCTGCTGTGGCTATTTTTGATGGGATAATTTTGTTAAACATCTCTGCATATCACAAATATTATCCAAGAAAATAAAAAGTATTCACAGCACTCAAACAGTAGGAAATGTCTATGTAAAGATCCAGAAGATTCAAATTAAACATTAGTAGATTTCCTTGAGAAAACATAAAACAACCAGCCATTCGTTTGCTGATTCATACATTTATCAAATATAAACTAAGAGCCTGCTCTATGCCAAGAAGGGTTATGTAAATATCAAAGATGGCCAATATCCTTTCATGATACTTTTCTCATCTCCCTATAAACAACTTTATTATTATTCACATACTTCAGACAAGAAGACTGAAGTACATCTCAATTCTTCTATTGTCTTCCAGTTTTTTCTCTACACACAAGTCAGAACCTTAAGAGGATGCTGCACTACTGCTACCTCCTTAAATACCGAGAGTAACTGACATGGGCAATGCCCGTACCATTTATGTATACTTAGTTTTTTTGCTAACATGGATTCATTGTTTAAAACATGCTCCAACAGGAACTGTTCATGCTACATACATGAAACTGTGTGTCAGAAATTGTGGCAATATACTAGATAAACAAAAATAAATGACACAGTTGTTGTCCATAAGAGGTTCAGAGACTGAGGAGGGCAGGTATATAAACATAAAATTTCCAAGAAAAAATTGCTAGATATGCTAATAGAGATAAGTATTAGTATTAGTCACTCAGTCGTGTCTGACTTTTGTGACCCCATGGACTGTAGCCCGCCAGGCTCCTCTGTCCATGGGATTCTCTAGGCACAAATACTGGAGTGGGTTGCCATTTCCTCCTCCAGGGGACCTTCCCAATTGTACATAAAGGAGACTTCATTAATGTGCATTAGAGGATACCCCAGGTTAACTGTCATAGAAAACTGTCTCTTGAGCCTTTAAATTCTATACTAATTCTACACCTCTGGTTGGCCAATTGTCTGTTTCTTTATTTAGGTTTTAAAGAGAATGACCTGGGGCTATTTGTTTCCATCAACCTGACTGCGAATCTAAAGGTGCAGTTGAAATGTCTATTTTTCTTGCCATCCTCAGAAGAGATTGCTGCAGATCTACTCTATGATTCTCATTATTTTCAGCTTACAATACAAATATCTTATTATTTTTTGCAACCTATGTCCAACCAGTCCATTCTGAAGGAGATCAGCCCTGGGATTTCTTTGGAAGGAATGATGCTAAAGCTGAAACTCCAGTACTTTGGCCACCTCATGCGAAGAGTTGACTCATTAGAAAAGACTCTGATGCTGGGAGGGATTGGAGGCAGGAGAAGAAGAGGACGGCAGAGGATGAGATGGCTGGATGGTATCGCTGACTCGATGGACATGAGTCTGAGTGAACTCTGGGAGTTGGTCATGGACAGGGAGGCCTGGTGTGCTGCGATTCATGGAGTCACAAAGAGTCGGACATGACTGAGCGACTGAACTGAACCGAACAGATGTCTTATAATAAAGCAGTGCTGAAAAATTAAATAGAAGAATGTTCAGTTGCCATATAGGCTACAAAAATGATTTGCTGGTGGTTATTTTTAAGCTTGATTCTAAATAGATTTATGAAGAATGGCACTTGGAAGACATGGTTCAAATTTTGCTATTTAAGGTATCTTGAAATTATAGGCTCAATCTCCCTAAAATGTCAAAAAGCATAGAGCTTAGGCTCTTAAGGGTATAGCAGTGATAAAGTTTTCATAGTCATTTCTAAAAAGCAACACTGAATAGTTTTCTGTCTCCAACGATTCTCTAATATACTTGTAGAGGAAGGCAATAGAAAACCAAGAATAAAAATAGCTGAGCTCTCCAAAATTGGGCTTCCTGCTTACTTTCCCTGTTCAAATAATAGAGGAGACACCATCTTGCAATAGAGGCTTCATAGACAACTGGGCTTCTCCAGTGACAGTCAGCATTCGATGCCCCATATCTCTTGGTTCTTCTTGTTGCCAATGGTCGGCCTGGTGATGGTGGTGAAATGGGAGCAATTAATCTGTAGATGAGGGAGGGCTTCCTTTAACAGTTGAAGGGTACTGTCTGGTATGATTCCAAAGACTTGTTGTGTTTTTAATGTGGGAATTTCTCCAAGTTCAAGTAAAGTTTCAGGTATTATGTCCTAGCACCAACTGAGTGATAGGTGTTGGAGGTAGTTGAGTTGGTAAAATTCTGGAAAGCAGTCATTTTTCAGCATGACATATCACTTAAGTCTAGGTGGACAAGATTGGGACATCTTCCAACCAAGGTAGAGACATCTGATCTCTGCAGATTCTTTCAGTACCCGCTGAGATTCAGCTCGGTTATGGTCTCTGACACATGTGCAATAGCTACCTGTACAGGCTTTTCAGTGAAATCATAGCACCAAGAGAGGTTCAGTTCATCCAGTCTGGAACAGCTACTCAGCAGTCTTCAGGGCAGATTCAGAGAATCCAGAACACCCAGAAAGGTTTAGTCACAGTAAATTTGTGTTCTGAGCAAGATTATCAACAACGGTATCTGAAAGTCGGAGGCCTTCCAGGCTGAGATTCTGCAACTTGGAGCAGTGAGACAGAAGGCCATGCAGGGTAGACACATCGATCAGAGTTCAAAAGGTCCAGGTGCTGTGGACAAAAAGAGCTGAAATGTTCAACTAACGGTTGGTCCATAAATGATCGTGGACAGCGGAAGGCAACCACCCCTCGGGACAAAAGCCGACCAACCACATCTGGGTAGAGGTTTCTGCCTGCGAGGTCTACAGTCTGCCAGAGAGACTCATCAAACGCTAGATATTACCATCTCTTACAAACACTGGAGACTTTGAGGAGTTCAGGGATGCACAGACAGGAAAAGATTCCTAAAAGCAGCTCGTCTGGAAGGGAGTCCCAAGAAACACCTGGAAATTTCTCTCAGTTTAGCTTAGGTCTGCGGACAATCACAAAGTCCTTGTCATTGCCTTTGCTTTTCAGCCGTTTTCTTGGGGGGCTCTGTGGGTGGCCCAGGTTTGAAAGCAGTTCCTGGGGGATGTTCTCACTGTCCACCTCCTCCTTCTCCAGGGCGGGACCCCCATGCCTGAAAGCAGTTCAGAAGTCTTGCTAGAATCCCATCCCCACGTGAAACTGGTGGTAACATTGCCACTCTGGTCAGGTATTTCCTGGAGGTGTTTCCTGTGCATGGCGTCCGCAGGTTCAGGAGTTAAGGATTGATTAAAATGTTGCACAAAAGCAAAGATCATGCTTCTTTAGGACTTTGAGCATCTAGCTTGATTAATAGCTCAGATTCAATGAGCAATCACTGTAGGCAAAGGAAGTACACCTGATGATTGACTCTAACTTCCTAACCGTGGTGTTAAAGGATATCCAGGATCTGACTTGAACCCATGCTTCAGCCTCATCTTCAGTTCCTCCCTGTCACACCCCCTGCACCCTACTCCTAAGTATTACCAGAACTCTTCAAACATCCTTTGACTTCTATAATATTTTATATTTTTGTTCTTCCATTGCCCACTAATGCCTCACATATAAATACCTTGAAGAAAGTACACTCATGTCACCACTCATTTAAAATGGGTCTATATTTAAGTCCCAGATAACTAATTCAGTTAATATCATATTAAACCTAAGAGACCATTAATTAAAGGATAAACTACTATGTTTGGTATTGCTATGAATAAAAATTAGTGTGCTTCCAATATTTATGATAATATGCATTCAATTTTAAGAGGCATCTGATTTCAGTGATGTTCATATATGAAAAAGTATCTTAGTATTAATAATATGCAGTGATAAATTATGAAGTAAAATGTTTTTGCTCATTAGACAAATGAGGAAACTTTGACAAAAGGGAGTAAAATAATTTCCTGAAGACCAGACAGCCAGTCTAATTTAGGAATAAAATTAAGAGTCCCTGATTGCTGCAATGGTGTAATTTTCAGTTTACCATAATTTAAAGTATGAATTATTTATAGTAGAAATAACAAGTTGAAAAATATGTCTCTTCTTTGATACACGACATGCCAGTTTTAGAGAAGAACTCATTTAATGTACAAAATTCAATCTAAATTAGTTGTATTTTACTTTAAAAATGTGATTTAATTAATATGTTAAAATTGAAGTTTTGTCATCAACAAAATCTTTTTAAATGAAACATCCTTAAAATGATTGTGTTCCGTTTATCAATTTTAGCACATAAATATAATACGACTACACTTAATTGCAATAAAATTGAAAATGTAAAATTCAAAAATATTTATATACAAAATAAACCCTAACTTGTACATTGACATTTTACCAATGAGGAAACACAGATGTAGAGAAGTTAGGCCACTGGCCAATTATTCAAATAAAATTTCAAGTTAACGTAGAATTTTCAGTGCATCTTGAATGTGCCCTCATACTGGGTTTATATGATCTATCTTTTCCAGTTGTAGTCAATCTACCACTTAGCCAAATTAATTTTGTAAACCATCTTTGATTTGTTCTATCATTTGGATATATTTTGTGGTCCTCAAAATATTAGAAGAAAATACTCTGTGTTTTAGGCCAACTCAATTTTATGAGTGCATAATTTTACTAGAAATGTTATTTCTCTGATTTAATGAAACAGAAATCCTGCCACAGTCTGTTATTACTCAGTGGGCAAGACTGGCCTGAGCCAGTTGACAGTCATTTAGCCTTGCAGTAGTGTGTTAGACAACTTATTGAGTGTAATGATTATTTGATGAGACAAGCTATTAAAATGGAGTCTGCCAAAGATGAAGAATAGTGGATAACTCTCATTTATTTTAATTTTTTTTCCCCTGTTTTCAACTGCTGAGACAAGCCTGCTCTCACTTTGATCTGCCAGTATGAGAACACATATGATGGCCTAAGGGCACTGTGAGTGAATGAAAGAGAAAGAAGGGAAAAGTGCCTATTTTGTGCCAGGTATTTCTTAAATCAATTTTAGTAGATGTCTGGTTGAAATCTCTTAACTACTTTAAGAGTTTTCCCTGTTGAGTTCACTGATGCTCTGAAAAGTAAAACTGCTTATCCAAGCTCATGTGGGTGGTAAACAAGCAATGTGACATCCCATAGTCTGATTTGAGTTCCTATAATTCTTTAGGCTATATTACAATACAGTGATTTTATTGTGGGTATATTAATCGTAAAGTTTTCACATATTTAGTGTAGTTGGCATAGTGAAAAAATTCACGTATTTATAGATGGGCTTCCCTTGTGGCTCAGCTGATAAAGAATCTGCCTGCAATGCGGGAGACCTGGGTTTGATTTCTGGATTGGGAAGATCCCCTGGAAAAGGGAAAGGCTACTCACTCCAGTATTCTCGCCTGGGGAAATCCACGGACCATATAGTCTATGGGATCACAAAGAGTCGCATACGACTATTGTATTTATAGATAGCTTTTGCAAATATCCTGAAGATTCTAAATACCTATTAAAGGGTTGAGGTTGGGACTAAAGGGAAACAGTGAGCTGAGCTGGAATCATAAAACAGGATACACTGCATTCTCCAGACTAGGGTCATAAAGTTGGAATATTCCCGGAGACCTGAGAAATGTTTAATGCAAGGTTTTGAACTGATTATTTGAAGTGTCAAATTGTTCATTGGTTTCTGTGCATCCCTGGCATCCATTGACTTCTAAACACATAATCAGATAGTGAGAGTCTGTGTAAGTATTGATGCTTTATGATACAGACTTGCATAAGCTTTTCTGAGACTTGTCTGAAATCTCTCTATTACAGGATACACTAGTAATACAAACTTTCCATGGAGGGGTGATCACACCAACACACACATGGAGGACTTGCAAAAAACATAATACAATCTTTTCTTATGTCTATGCAGTTCAAAGAAACCAGAAGTTCTACAAATCCCTACTACAATATAGTTGGCTACTACAATACAGTAAGGGGTAAAGATAAGCATTGCTCTTCTATGGCAGGTGTATTGCAAAAATATTTTCTTCTTCCTTTTTAATTTCTTTTCTAGTTTCTCCAAAATAAGTCTTTTTTATGTGGGAGTAATATCTTAGAGAGATCACAGAGCACTGAACTCATTTGAGGCACTTAAATAAATTATGTGATATTCAATATCTAGGTTGATCTATCTTATAGTGAAATTCATATAATTGTGTCTTTTCTTCTTTAAAAAAAAAAAGTCAACAAATTATAAGTGATTCTCCTGTGTGGGGACTAAGCATTTTGAATTAAGTCATAATTATGGAAACTTTATCAAATTAGGATAAATGAGGCAAAGAGTTTTTATGCCATAGGTTGAATTAAAGTTAGTCTCAGCTATATATATTAAAGAAAGCTATAATTAACTTTTGGGATTTTCCAGGAATTACCATCTGAACCATCCCTGGCCCAGATGGTAAAGAATCTGCCTGCAATGCGGGAGACCTGGGTTTGATCCCTGGGTCTGGAGGATCCCCTGCAGAAGGGAATGGCAACCCACTCCAGTATTCTTGCCTGGAAAATCCCATGGATGGAGGGGCCTGGTGGGCTACCATTCATGTGGTCGCAAAGAGTTGGACACGACTGAACAACTAACACACATAATTAACTTTAAGAAATCAAATGGGAAAACAAAACAAAAAATACATCCTCTAAATGTGTGGCTTACAGTTTAATTTGGATTCAAACTGCATCTTTTAAACAGCAGTGTCAGGATCACAAGTCACTTTGAAATGTCATAAAAAAATGTTACAAGTTTGTAGTTGAAGGGTCTTAGAGGGACTATTTGAAGTTTGGTACTTTCTTTGTTCAGTGATTCACTTACAGGTTATTCAGACCTTCCTTGGGAAAAAAAATGAAAGCAGGATGGCATTTTGGAAGTGATCATTCTGAAACCTCTGTGAGTGATGAACTAGATAAGTTATCCTTAAGATGAAAATTGTGTTTGCAATAGGAGCCAATACCTCTTGTCAAAGCTTATGTGCATACATATTGCCAGATTTTTTCTTTCTACTTATGCTAGAATCCCAGTGCACAGAGTATCCACAGATACTGTATCTAATAATGCATTGTGGAATTTAATACTTATTAGAAACCTTGAAGATACTAAGAAGGGAATTCAAATAGATACCTTATGGAGATTAAAATATTGTTAGAAAAAATGGGAAAAGTATTATGATCTCAAAGTAGTATCATATTTTGTTTCATTATTCTTGATTAGGTTGTAAATAATTTATCATCAAAATTCACAAAAATTTCATCTATTACCCAGAGGATTAGATATAGATCACATAATTTTGTGTTCTGCTTATTTTCTTACTGACCACTCTCCTGGCATTGATTTTGGAGATTCCAAAGGAGACAACTTTGTTGCTAAAATAATAAGTGTAAAAGAAACAGGCTAGAGTTACATTATTATTTATTAAGAAAAAATAGTGCAAAATGGAAACCTAAAGACCATCTAGTCATATGTTCACAATTTTCCCCTAATGTCACTACAACAGGAAAAAATTACAAGTATTTTCACTTGTAAATATTACAGAAATGTAAAAAATTTATAACACTAATGCAATTGTATATATGATATTTTCAATAAGAGCACATATTTATATAGATAATTCAGTCTATTAATAGAATCTCTAAAATTATTTACTTCAAAATACTGTAGGAAACAAGAACTTGATCTTTACATTTTTTCTAGACAGTTTTAATATATCCTATCCAAATATCAATTACAAATTGGAAACCTCTGCCCATTCTAAAATTTTATTTTTATTTAGATAATAGTGAAGAGGTTGAAACTCTACTTATGATAAATACAGAAACAAATAAAATTTTTACTATTCTCTAAAGAAATCAACTGTATATGATTAATTCTTTCTCTCATTTAAATGGAGCTCCATCTCTGTGTAAGGTAATGGCAAGGTATTTGAAAATACAAAGATGGCATATACGTTCAATATTCATGAAAACTATGAAAACAGGCAGTTTTCGTGTTTTCATATAATTATAAATTATATAGTGTTCATATAATTATAAGTTATATAATTTTCATATGATTATAAAATATATAATGCATATATTAATAACTATATATACATTAAAATCACAGTAAGATATTGCTACACACTATTAGAGTGACTAAAATTAAAACAATATTGGTGCTAACACCTAAAATTATCATATATGTGGAGAAATTTGATTGCTTATACATTTCACATGGGAATGTAAAATGGTAGTCACTATGAAAAAGTTTGGGTTTCCTTGGTGGTTCACATGGTAAAGAATCTGCCTGCAACGCAGAAGACCTGGGTTTTATCCCTGGGTCAGGAAGATCCCCAGGAGAAGGAAATGGAAACCCACTCCAGTATTCTTGCCTGGAGAATCCCATGGACAGAGGAACCAAAAGTTTAGAGCTTTCTAAAAAGATCTAGACATATAATCATCATTTAACCTTACAATTCAACTACTGTGAATTTATCCCAGAGAAATAAAAACACATTTACGCAAAAACCTGTACAGCAAAAATTCATAGAAGCTTTATTTATTATAGCTAAAATCTAGAATCAGTTCAAATGTTCTTCAACAGATGAATTGTTAAACAGTAGTACATTCATGTCATGGAATACTACTCAGTGATAGTAAGGACTAGTTAATTGATACACATAACTTAGGTAAATCTCCAGAGAATCATGCTGGGTGAAAAAAAAAATTTCCAAAAGGCTATAATATGCTATGTCATTTTATTTCTGATGACATTTTAGAAATGAAGGACAAATTTAGTGGTAAGGATTAGGGATGGTTGGGGAAACTGGTGGGATGTGGGTATGATTATTCAAGAACAACAGCCAAGATTTTATGGTGTTGGTACTGTCTAGAATCTTTGCTACAATGCTATGTACACAAAACTACCTATAATTAAATTTCACAGAATTTAATACATACTCATAGATATGAGTACCAGTAAAACTATGGATATCTAACTTACATTAACATAAAGTAGTTTACTCTCCTCACCTATATCTTGGTGTTTGCTCAAATTTGTGTCCATTGAGTCAGTGATGCTGTCTAACCATCTCATCCTCTGCTGCCCTCTTCTCCTTTTGCCCTCAATCTTTCCCAGCATCAGAGCATTTTCCAATGAGTTGACTCTGTGGCCAAATTATTGGAGCTTCAGCATCAGCCCTCCTGCTAATGAATATTCAGGATTGATTTCCTTTGTTCTTTTACTGTACTCAAATTTACAGTTACCTCAGTTAAAATATGTGTAACGTTCAGAAGTAAGAGAGTTTTAGTATCCCATATATTTCCACAAAATATAGTAAGTACTACATTAATAACACTCTAGTGTTCAAAGAATGAAATATTTTGAAATTAAAGCAGAAGGAAGAATAGGAAACCAAATTTAATCAGAGTCTAGTATTTACATAAGAAAAGAAAAATGAAAATCGCTTCTTCATGTTTGAAATCAGTTGTGAGCCAAGAATGTGAAATGTACGCTACCATGTACTTGCAAAGCCAGAGCTGGGAGAACATTAGTCATTGACCAGTGCATCAGGTACAAGGTAGATGAATTAAGAAGAGGAGAAAACAGAATGAAAAGAAAGAGTGTTATGAAACAAATGTGTTCCTAGGCAGTGAGTAATCAGAAATATACTGGAATAATACTGTTTCACAGTGATGATATCAAAGCCATCTATCACTGTGATTACAATATGCTGAGCCGCTGCATCACAGCTGTCCATGAGCTGCAGTATGTCTGGCTGCCCCACAGCAATATTGCAATTTTAATTAACATTTGGGGAGCAGCAGATCAGCTCAACAGTTCTTCTCATTTAATTGACAGCCTTTTGAAAATCGGGCTGCTTGTTTTATGCATGGACCATTGCTTACCACCTGCAGGATTTATTTGGATGGGTAGCTATTAAATCTTATCTGTTATCATCATGAAGCCAAATACACATAATTTTTGTTTTGAAGTGCACTTCAAGGAATGAGTTCACACATTAAAGGAGCTATGTTTTATAAAGGAATAGAGGACATTTTTTCTATTTATTTTGATCCTTCATAGAGAACATTTAGAGGATATACTGATATAATCTTTAGACACAGAAGTATACTTTATAGACGTTAATACTAGTACTTGAGGTAGAAACAATTTTTGAAATAGAATTCCATGAATGCTTTGAGACATACAGTAGATACTGTTGGTTGCTTACCTAGCATCACTCTCATCTTATTCCTTTGTAACAGAATCCTGGAGTTCTTCAGATACTCATCTCTCCAAGTTTGTGAATCTCATTCAGGAGTTATGGAGTCTATTCACAGCTCCATTAAATGGACTGAGAAAATCACAATAATCATATCTTCCTTTCTGATATTTGAATCAAGAATGACCACATGATCTAACACAAGTTGAAGTGGTTTACCAAAGTTTCTGTGAAAGTGTCCTTCTGTGTTTCCAACAGATGATGTTTCCTTCAAGTATCTCAGCTTTTAGGCTGAATATGTGAAAATGTCATTTTGTTTTTACAATCTCACATCATCCTATAATCTAGTGAGGAAGATATTTCATGGACTTAAATGTGGTCATTTCTATGAGATGCTATTGATGGATCAAATAAAATGTGGATGGATTATTGATCGTTCAATTTAATAATATGAATATCACAAGGATCTAGATACCATCAATATCCATGGGATACTGGAAACAACCCAAGGGTTCATCAACAGATGAGTGGATAAATGAAATGTTGGATATATATTAAGTTGAGCATTACTTAGCTATAAAAAGGAATGAAGTTCTGATACATGCAGCAGCAGGAATAAACCTTTGATATATTATACTGAATGAAATAAACCAGGTACAAAAGAATAAATATTGCATGTTTCCACTTACATGACATATTTAGAATAGGTGTATTCATTGCAAGTTTCCCAAGGGTGGCACAGGGTGGAGGAGTGGAAAATGGGGAGTTACTGGTTAATAAATATATAGTTTCTGGTTGAGATAATGAAAAGTTCTTGGAATAGATAGTTGTGATGGCTGCATAGCATTGTGAACATAAAATGCCACTGAATTGTACACTTAAAAGTGGTTAAAATGACAAATTCTAAGTTGTATACATATATATGTATCTTATGACAATAAAAAAGTAAAAGATTTTATAGATGATTGATATAGACAGTCCTTTCAGAGAATTTTCTATAAAATAAGTAGAGTTATTAAATGCTATTGGACAAGTAAGTGTGGGATAAAATCAGTATGAAAACTAAAAGTATTATAATTGTCATAATTAGTGACACTTAAGGACAGGAATGCATTTTGAAAATGTAACAGAGGAGAAATTTTAAAGATAAACTGAAAGAAAAGTAAAAAGAGAAAAAGTATATTCCCAGTAAATGGATTCTCTTTGAAAATTGAGATTGAAAAGGGGATATTATTTTGGAAAGGACATATCTGGCTCTTTGGAATTAATGAAGAGATGGATCTAACTGTATCATACGCACATCAATGTAAAGGAATAGAGATGCGTATTTCACTTTCAACCATTCCATGGGCTCTATTGACAAATGTATTTATGTGGAGTGAGTGTAATAGTAGGCCTGCAATTATTAGACTGAAAATGCTATGAAAGGTTATTCTAATTAGAAACTCATCTAGAGGTGAAAGAGAAGTTGCTGATGAAGCACTGGCTCAAATCTGTAGTTTAATTCAGATTAATGAATCTGAAAAGTAGTCGCTAATAAAATAGGGTATAAAATAGTAGAAGGGATCACAGTTACTGCATTCTCAATAATCAAGAAGCAAACTTTTATAGATGCAAAATACCAATGAATGTATTCATTTGGTTTAACAAATTAAAACAACAAAGCAAACAAAAGTAAACAAAATTAAGCTCAGGATATGTTTGCTATGAATATATTAATTTATTTTAATAAATTAAATGTTTGTTTTTATATGCAGAATCATCAATGGCTTAATGCATACTTGCTATTTTTTTGCCATCTCATTTTTGCTCTCACTCAAATTAAGGTTAGATAGGCTAAAATATTTGATTGCCATATAAGGTCCAAACAGTCCATCCTAAAGGAGATCAGTCCTGGGTATTCATTGGAAGGACTGATGCTGAAGCTGAAACTCCAATACTTTGGCCACCTCATGTGAAGAGTTGACTCATTTGAAAAGACCCTGATGCTGGGAGGGATTGGGGGCAGGAGGAGAAGGGGACGACAGAGGATAAGATGGCTGGATGGCATCACCAACCTGATGGACATGAGTTGGGTGAACTCCGGGAGTTGGTGATGGACAGGGAGGCCTGGAGTGCTGCAATTCATGGGGTTGCAGAGTTGCATACGACTGAGCAACTGAACTGAACTGAAGGTTCAAAGGGCTAAAATAAAAATGAGCATAGGAGAGGGACTCCTAAATCAGAATGTGAACTGAAAGAAGTCTTCCTGGAGTGGATTACAATTGTCTCATTTCTTTAAAAATGAATCTAAATAAACTCTAATATAATAAAAACTCAGTCTTGTCCGACTCTTTGTGAACCCACGGACTGTAGCCCACCAGACTCCTTTGTCCATGATGATTCTCCAGACAAGAATACTGAAGTGGATTGCCATTCCCTTCTCCAGAGGATCTTCCTGACCCAGGGATCAAAGCTGCATCTCCTGCATTGAAGGCAGATTCTTTACTGTCTGAGCTATAGGGAAATCCCTATAATAAACACTGAAGAAGAATCTATGTAGGCAGTTCTTAATCCTTGAGGGAAATTACAAAGATATCATCCAAAGTAGTGAATGCCATGTGATATACATACTTTGATACTTTTGCTTATCATATAATTGAATGGATGAATAAACAAAGATGTTGCACACACACACACACACAAACACACAACGGAAAACTTCTCAACCATAACAGAGTTTAAACATGCCATTTGCAATAACATGGATGGACCTTGTAAGTATTTTTCAAAGTGATATAAGTCAGATGGATAAAGAAAAATACCACATGATTTCATTTTTATGTGGGATATAAAAGGCAGATGAACAAAATAAATAAATGAACATAGACACCAAGGACAGAATGATGGTTACCAGAAGGGAAGGAGCAGGAGGGAAGGCAACAATGGGTGTAAGGAATCGACTATATGGTGAAGGCTGGAAACTAAATGTTTGGTGGTGTGCATACTATAGTGTATAGAGAAGTAGAAGCATAAGGTTGTAGACATGAAACTGATATATTGCTATAAACCAATGTTGCCTCAATAAAAATAAAACAAAAGGTATTCATTAGATATACTTCACACAATATTTGTGTTATTATTTCTACTTATAATATTACTTCTACTAATATTAAATAAATATGACGATAGTCAGTACCATCTACAATGTTATTGTTTATTTAGACATGCAAGTTTGTTTACATATACTGTTTGGGTTGATCGTCATTCAACAGTTGGCAAATGAGGGACCTAAAAGTTAAAGAAAGAGTGTGTTGAGCCCCATACAATCTGTAGGTGGCATTCTCTCTTCAGTTTCATCTGCACAGCTTGTTCATCAGCCACCATAACTGAGGACCTGCTATGGAGCACACATTATGTTTCATATGACTTATTTACTCCTTAATAAACTACTTATATTTTTAGGCAATGCTATTAATGGTAACAGTGAACATTTTTGCAGAGCTTTAAAATAATCTACAGTGCATATTATGCTCACAATCTCATGTAATTTTCTAGAAACTTTTAAGGGATAGAACTATTTGTCATCACAATTTGTAAGTAGGAAACTGAAACTCAGGAGCATAACACGATTTGCAAAACATCAGACAGCAGGTGTATAATGGTTAGGATAAGTAAGTAGAAGCTCTAAATTGTAGCACCACTCTCACTATACCTCACCAACATTTACTAAGCTTCCTGAGCTCCCTTGCCCAACACAAACACACACACAGAAGTCGCTCAGTTGTGTCCGACTCTTTGCGATCCCATGGATTGTAGCCCACCAGGCTCTTCAGTCCATGGGATTTTCCAGGCATGAATACTGGAGTGGGTTGCCGTTTCCTTCTCCAAAGCATTTCACTATTCTTCTGCCTTCCCTATTTACCTAATTAATGTTTATAGAACTTAGACAGTTTTCAAATTAAGTATCTTTTAAGTTATGACACTAGCCAAGTTAATGAGAGCTTGAGGATTGATTGAAGAATTAGTTTGATATTCAAAAAATCCATTCCAAACATATGTGGGTAAAGGCTATTTTTAGTGTTACTTTCCAACTGATAATTTTAGTCAGTCTTGTCACCACCATTGTCACTAAGAGATGCATATATTTTTAAACAAAGAGATGCTATTAATATTAAAAATGTTATTTCAATCAATAAAAACTGATGAAATAGCTGTTTCAACTATACTTATCAGTATAATATACATAGTGCATATAATATATAGTACAGATATATATAGTATATAATATGTGTGTGCTTAGTCACTCAATCATGTCCTACCCTTTGTCACCCCATGGACTGTAGCCCACCAGGCTCCTCTGTCCATGGGATTCTCCAGACAAGAATACTGCAGTGAGTTGCCATGCCCTTCTCCAGGGGATCTTCCCAACCCAGGGATCAAACCCTGGTCTCCCACATTGCAGGCAGATTCTTTACCATCTGAGCCACCACAGAAGCCCATATATGCCTTGTGTGTGTATGCTGCTGCTAAGTCGCTTCAGTCGTGTCCGACTCTGTGTGACCCCATAGACGGCAGCCTACCAGGCTTCCCCGTCCCTGGGATTCTCCAGGCAAGAACACTGGAGTGGGTTGCCATTTCCTTCTCCAATGCATGAAAGTGAAGAGTGAAAGTGAAGTCACTCAGTCATGTCTGACTCTAGCGACCCCATGGACTGTAGCCTGCCAGGCTCCTCCATCCGTGGGATTTTCTAGGCAAGAGTACTGGGGTGGGGTGCCATTGCCTTCTCCAGTGCCATTGCCTCTCCACACACAATAGTGACTCTTTCTACACTACTGTGGCTCAGTAGCAAAGAATCTGCCTAACAATGCAGGAGACTCGGGTTCTATCCCTGGGTCTGGAAGATCCCCTTGAATAGGAAATGGCAACCCGCTCCAGTATTCTTGCCTGGGAAATCCCATGGACAGAGGACTGTGACAAGCTACAGTCCATGGGGTCACAAAAGAGTTGGACACAATTGAGCGACTACACAACAAGAAGAAACAACATATTGATACATATTTTCCCTCGCCTGGGGCAGAGAAGTACCTGTTAGGGAAGTTATGCTTGCTTTTGTCATGATTCTTCTCCTTTGGCAATGACACTGACTCTTACGCTGGCTTTCTGCTTGTATTCATAGAAAGCTGCCTTGGCAGTGGAGTGTGTTACATCCTCATCATATTTTTGAACATGGAGTGGGGGCCCCCACCCCATTTCTGTAATCAAGATATCTGAGAGTTGTTGGGCTCAAGGTCTTCTCCTAAATCAGCTGTGGTACACAGCATCCTGAACTCAAATTTTCCCTGCAATAGTAGTAATCAAGGCAAAAAACCCCCAGGTTATTCTCCTTGGCTCAATTTATCTCCCCACAGCCATGGGGAAGGTTGCTGAATCAATCAAGTCTCCAAATAAAAAAGGTAATTATTTTTTTATTTCTCTGGAGCAGATGCAATGAGAGCAAGGTTGCTTCTACTGGGAGTTCCCACTGCATTGCCAAACAGCAGTGGTTATCTTAGAAGACAGAATTAATTACTTGCAAGAAGTTCTTGACTTTTTCAGTGGGACTGAAAAGCTGGTCATTAAGATTCACCTGGCTTGTGAGCAAGTACTGTGGGCCAGACATACTGCTAAATGTTTTCCTGTGCAGTCAGTAATTTAATTGCATTTAAACTCCAGATATCTGGGCATGCACACACATGTACATGCAGATACTGACACAGTAAAGTGTGCATCCTCATGTTAAAATGAGGAAACAGGTTCAGTGAGTAATGCTATGACCAAGGACACAGAGCTTGCCAGTGGCTCAGGAGTATTTCACACTCGTATTACCACGGTCCATGCTCTTTCATTATGAACACATGGTGGCTTGCAAAACTTGTATCTAACGCATAGCACACATTCACATATCCACTACAACAGCTATTATTGCCTTTTTAAATGCTTATAACAGCAATTTCAATATTGTCCTTTTCCTAAGATGGGCTACTGTTTGAAGAAGGAAAGAACACCCTGGATCTTAGCTTAGGGAGATACTGAGTGGATTAAAAGGATGACTTTCGGTCTTTCAAACTTTATGTAAGCCCTCACTCAAGTATTGTGAAATATTATGTGGAATCTAGCACTTAGCTAGATTCCACATTCCTTTTCTTTTTGATATCAGCTAAGAGAACATGTGTATTATATACTACATTTAACCATTGAATTAGTGACTGGGGTATTTTGCTAAGGTGGCGCGAATGGTAAAGAATCTGCCTGCAATGCAGGAGACTCAGATTCCATCCTGGGTTGGGAAGATCCCCTGGACAGAGGAGCCTGGAAGTCTAAAGTCGATGGAGTCGCAAAGAGTCAGACACGACTTAGCAACCCAACTTCTCCTTGTATTACTGCAATTGCACACTAAATGTCCGTGTTGGCTCCTTATGATCCCTTAAATGAAAAGAAAGAACAAAGGTTAGCAGTACACAAAGAAAGCAAAATTATGTAGGATACAAAGGTGCAAAGAACCTAGAGAAATTGGAGGATTAAACCCTTAAAATGCTTTGTGAAAAAATTAAAAGTTGGCATATTTTAGGGGTTAAAATAGCATTTTTGCATTTATATTCATAAGTTTGGGTTCAAAATAAATAGATGGTTTTCATATGTAGAATAAACTAAATATATCATGGAATAAAACACAGCTTACGATAAAAGTGGTAAAATAGGAGTAAGCTTAAGAGTACGGAGTTAAATAGGATCCTTATTATACAGCAGATCACTAATAAAGGGTGGCTGTTCTCTCTTTTGGTCGCTGCTGTTATTGTCCTATGAACTGTGGTCTCTATCACTACCTCTTTCTCCATCAGTTTTACCCACAGACAGAGCTCCACTGGCAACCTGAGTGCCCTGGTCTTTTGCCTTTGGCTCGTGACTACTGTGGCTCTGCCGTTGCTCCATGCCAGCAAGTTGGCCCCAGTAGCAGCCCAGCATGGAGCACTTGATAGTTCTGAGAAGTCTAATCTAGTGGGAGAAAAATTACAGGCTTTAGAGTTTTTTCTAACCCTGACACAGTCAGTTGCTCTCTGAGTCATCATTAAAGAAGTCTTTTCATTTTTCTGACCCTTTCTGAATCCATGTGTCTGCAAAATGGGCATTAAAGCCTTATCTTACTCTCAGGTGTAGATTAAGGATCACTATGTAGATTAAGCATCACTATGTGAGGGAAGTAAATATTTTGTACACTGTAGTTAGCTAAATAATTGTGTTTTCTAAACGATTCTTCCACCTATAAAGTCACTGAAAACACTGAATTAGTGACTATTGAGCAATTATTCCTAAAAGAAATACAGAATTTGAGGTTTTTTGCAAGCCTCTGATCACATTTCATCAACTGATCAATACATACCTTGCTTTATGTGTTTTCTGTTTATAGATAATTATAGTGCTGATTTACTAACAATGGACTTGTAACCCACAACACTGTAACTCATGCCTGAATAAAGCTTACCTAGCACATATACATTATTCCTGTGAGATGCATCATAGGCTACTTGTGCTCAGGAGCATTAGACAGCATGGCAGCAGTATGCTTTAGGGCCATTTTAAACAGAGAAATCACAATAAGACACTCAGAAATGTGAAAGAAGTGTTAGCAAATAGATCACTTACAAGATTCTCATATATAGTATGAAAACTGAAATAAGACATATACTCACCATGCTTGTAGAAGTACTTCATTTTCTAGAACACAGGACAAATTGCTTCCTTTTGTCCAGCTTCTATGGAAATTTCCAAGTCTAGCTGTGGACGTGAAGCATTTCTTAATCTACAAGAATGACTTTGCTCTCCATGTGATGCAGTCTGATGTGACTTCAGTGTCTTTGAAAATGATGACACACACAGCATACATCTACCATGCCAATTTCAGCCAAAGTATCTCTGTACTTGCACAATTTCTCTGTGGGAACTCTAATTTAGCTTAAGAAATCAAGTTCCTCTAGCTGAAATATATATATTTTTTATTTTTCTTTTTACAGTTTTAAAATGGTAGAGTACACTTAGTTTCTGTTTTAAATACATGTGCTAGAGTGAGACATTTCATTTTGCTTTAAATCAAAAATGACTAAAATTTGAATTCTGAAATAGTATAGAGAAATAGATCAGCCAGGCAATGTACCATGAGAGAATAATGGGCTGAGAAAAATTTAAATGTAAGCTGCTCACTTATCCAAAGGCAGAAATTTTGAGATGTTTATAAGAGGTCCAGTGATCAGGAAATGAATGCCTCACAATTTGGGGAGATCAACGGTTACTGTGAGGAGTGGCATGATTTTCTGTGGATCCCAATTGCTTTTGTGTGAATACTAATAACTTCCTAATTATGACTATAAAATCTAGTGATGTGATCTCCTACCCAGTTCTCTCATCCATCTCCTTAATCTCATTCATCTTTAGACTCCCACGCAAAGTCTGTCAATCATAAGGTAATTATTAAGTATCCAGAATATATTCATCATCTTTTTTTGTGCCTCTGGGAATCCTCATGTTCTGTTTCCTCTTTCTAATTTTTGTATTTGAAAATTCTATCCTGATCTCAATTTTTCTAAATTTAAGATTTTCTCCAATCTGAATCACTACTGTTTATTTATATGACATCCTTCAACATTTAGCCCAAATGCCACAGAAGCCCTCACTGGTTGGCTTCAGTTCAGTTCAGTTCAGCTCAGTCTCTCAGTCATGTCTGACTCTTCGCGACCCCATGAATCGCAGGACGCCAGGCCTCCCTTGTTCATCACCAACTCCCGGAGTTCACTCAGACTCAAGTCCATCAAGTCAGTGATGCCATCCAGCCATCTCATCCTCTGCCATCCCCTTCTCCTCCTGCCCCCAATCCCTCCCAGCATCAGAGTCTTTTCCAATGAGTCAACTCTTCGCATGAGGTGGCCAAAGTACTGGAGTTTCAGCTTTAGCATCATTCCTTCCAAAGAAATCCCAGGGCTGATTTCCTTCACAATGGACTGGTTGGATCTCCTTGCAGTCCAAGGGACTCTCAAGAGTCTTCTCCAACACCACAGTTCAAAAGCATCAATTCTTCGGCACTCAGCCTTCTTCACAGTCCAACTCTCACATCCATACATGACCACTGGAAAAACCATAGCCTTGACTAGGCGACCAAGGCCAGGGGCGGTGGCCGGGAGGAGCAACCCCACGTTCAAGGAGCGGTGGCTGCACAGGCGCAGGAGGGCCTAGAGGAGCTACTCCACGTTCAAGGTCAGGAGAGGTGGTGGTGAGGAGATACCCCTCATCCAAGGTAAGAAGCAGCGGCTGCACTTTTCTGGAGCAGCCGTGAAGACACCCCACGTCCAAGTTAAGAGAAACCGGTAGGTGTTGCAAGAGGGCATCAGAAAGCAGACACACTGAAACCATAATCACAGAAAACTAGCCAATCGGATCACACAGACCACAGCCTTGTCTAATTCAATGAAACTAAGCCATGCCATGTGGGGCCACCCAAGATGGGCGGGTCATAGTGGAGAGGTCTGACAGAATGTGGTCCGCTGGAGAAGGGAATGGCAAACCACTTCAGTATCCTTGCCTTGAGAACCTCATGAACAGTATGAAAAGGCAAAATGATAAGATACTGAAAGAGGAACTCCCCAGGTCAGTAGATGCCCAATATACTACTGGAGATCAGTGGAGAAATAACTCCAGAAAGAATGAAGGGATGGAGCCAAAACAAAAATAATACCCAGTTGTGGATGTGACTGGTGATAGAAGCAAGGTCCGATGCTGGTTGGCTTAGACCTTGAAAAAGTTCATTGTTTACCTTACAGTTCATAGAACCATATGCTTTTATCTTTTACTGTAGTTTCTACTTTTTTTCTTCTTCTTCCTGTTGTCATCTAAGCAGAGAAAAAGTGAAAGCATTAGTTGTTCAGTCATGTCTGATTCTTTGCAACCCCATGGACTGTAGCCCACCAGGCTCCTCTTTCCATTGCATTCTCCAGGCAAGAATACTGGAATGGGTAGCATTCCCTTCTCCAGGGGATCTTACCAACCCAGGGATCAAACCTACATCTCTTGAGTTGCAGGCTGATTCTTTACCATCTGAGTCACCAGGGAGACCCAGAACTCCCTTGAAATAAGGGAGAAGTCTATGACCCTTGTGTAGATGTTTATTTTTGTTGCTCTTCAATTCATTCATTCAACAGCTATGCTCTGAGAAATTTCTAGATATAGGAATTATTTTACATGCTAAAAGGCATGGTAGTTAACAAAACCAACAAATTCCTTGTCTTTAAAGATTTCACATTTAAGTTGTGCAAATATGTACATACTAAGGCAAATCAGTACTAACACAAATTGGGGAATTCTAAAAAGTAGGTGCTAAAGGGACAAAAAGATTGGGGTGCCAGTTGACCTGAAGAAAGTTCTGTAAAGAACCAACAATGAGGACGATGACTAGGATCCTCTATTTTTCTTTACTCTTCTTTTTCAAAGAGTCTGATTCATTTCTTCTACATTCTCTCTCCCTTTGGAGACTGTTTGTGGGAGCCCGACACACAGCTGCCTACATGGTACAAAAATGTAATGTCTTTATTCTGGGAGAATGATCTCTGATTGCACTGGCATGGTCACCATTGATTATGGGTTATTGACTGTGAATGGGGCTGGTGGTATGACTAATTATACAGGCTAGTATAAAATGCCTGCCACTACTACAATCTCATGGACAGGAGAAGATTTTTAAGAAGTGATAAAACTTTGGAGCTCAGATCTCTTGGTTGAGCTCAGAATCTCCTTATGGATATAGATTTTAAAGTATAAAATTTATGTCTCTTCTTACTCTATCTGTACCTGATAATCAAGTAAAAACTATATTTTCTTGGGATATTAACTCTTGTATGCTCCTACTTAGCTACTCATAATTTTTTTTTAATTAAAGATAACATAGGTGAATATTTGCTACTAATTGGGGGATGCTTTTGTAACATTAAAAGAAATAAAGGAAGTAGCAGTCTGATGAGTCGGTTTACTACTATCATAAAGTATTCTGAACGTGTCTATTTGAACAATATAACAAAATAAAAGGTTAAAGATGTGTCCATATGACTTAGGAAATATCATCTGGCCTCTTGAAGCTTTCATTTATTTTTCTATAAAATGTTCATTATGCAATACATATTTATTTGACACTTTCTATTTGAAGTTAGTTGTTTGGGCAACCCAAAAAAAAAAAAAAAAAAAAAAAACTTTCTGTTTCCCTGACAGTGTTTTATGATGATTAGAAAAATTAAAACAAAACTTTTTATAAGGTACCTAAAAATGAAATTGATTATATTAGGCAAGACAATGCTTTTTAAAAGACTGTTAGAAATTCTAAGGCAGTGGTTATGTTTACAATGTCTTTGTTAGACTTTCTGGGAGATTGCAGAAAAATTTAAGACAGTATGACCTAGCCATCTTGTGATGTCTAAAGAATTAGAAGCAGTTTTTCCTGCTGCATTTGTTTGGAGCATGGTGATTTTTATCAGGTGTATCCTGAACCATGTTTTGTATCTACAATGCTCACTGGTGGTCAGTGCCTACAGGTCATCATCAGTACTTCCCTAGGGAAAACCTGAGGAGCAATAGGCAAAGCTTTGTGACTCTGCCCACCCACAGTAAAAGATAGCAGCAACTCACTAGGTTGTCCATCACAAATGTGAAGTCACTGCATTTGTATTCTTTCTTACCCACTGAATTCATTCTTTTTATAAATAACTGTTGTTCTGACTTTGTAGTTCTTGGTCCCAGCAAATAACATTTGTATATTTGTGCTCAGTTGCTCAGTCGTGTCTGACTCTTTGCAACCCCATGGACTGTAGCCCTACAGGCTCCTCTGTTCATGGGATTTTCCAAGCAAGAAGACTGGTGTGGGCTGCCATTTCCTTTTCAAGGGGATCTTCCTGACCCAGGGATAGAACCCACATCTCCTGCATTGGCAGGCGGATTCTCTACCACTGAGCCACCTGGGAGCCCTCCTCTAGATTACTTGCTTTCAATGCTGCTACCAGAAAAGCTGCAAGTCATTTCTCATCTCCTTGCTTCTGTCATTGTTCCCTGTTGTTGAATACTTTAAGAACAACATCTAATTGAGAAGGATTCATTTCAAATATACCATTTAATTTCAATAATTTTTTAATCTCTGGGGTGCTTTGCCTGGGCTGAAACATATTCCACATAGCACTCCTGAGGCTGTTTTTCACTTAAAAATCTAATATTTTAATCAAATATAATTAAATAGTTGGATTAAATATCAGAACTTGATGTCCCAAACTGGGAAGCCTATGAATTTGCTTTAAATCTAGATATCAGGGCTAACTTCTTAGAACATATTTCAGATGATAGAATGCAAGCAAATTAATAATACAGACTAAGTTAAAATGCTCTTACCATTAAGGAACCACTCCCCCCCACCCATTTTTGCCTTAAATCTCAACTATCCTATTTCCTATTTCACAGTGATTGATCACTACTTACTCTTTTAGACTCAAGCCAAAGGTCATACCCCATAGCAGCCCCCAACTTCCAAGATATAATGCCTGATAATCTGAGGTGAAGTTGATATAATAATAAAAAAATAAAGAGCACAATAAATGTAATGTTCTTAAATCATCCCAGAACCAACCCCACCAGGCCTCAGGCCCTGGTCTGTGGAAAAATCATCTTTCTTGGTAGCTTAGGGTCACTACTTAAATGGACTCTGTGGGAGAGGGAGAGGGTGGGGAGATTTGGGAGAATAGCATTGAAACATGTATAATATCATGTATGAAATGAGTCGCCAGTCCAGGTTCGATGCACGGTACTGGATGCTTGGGGCTGGTGCACTGGGACGACCCAGAGGGAGGGTAGGGGAGGGAGGAGGGAGGAGGGTTCAGGATGGGGAACGCAGGTATACCTGTGGTGGATTCATTTCGATATTTGGCAGAACCAATACAATATTGTAAAGTTTAAAAATAAAATAAAATTAAAAAAAAAAGAAAAATCATCTTTCTTGGTAGCTTAAGGTCACTACTTAAACCTTATAAGCCTTTACACCTTAAACCCTTTATGTCTCTGTTTATTTAGCTATAAAAGGCCAGGCAGTTCCAGAAATTTATTGTATAAATATACCTAATGGACATGGAACAGAATATTTCTAACATACTCAATAAAATATTAGCTACTGTCTGAATTATTTAAAGCATGTATTGGGTTGGCCAAAAAGTGTGTTCAGGTTTTTCAGATGATCTTACAGAAAAAAAGCCCAAGCAAACTTCTTGGTCAACTCAATATGTGGAGCTGTGATGGTGGGGAAAATGTCCTGGGATATGTTACAGCCAAATTAATGAGAGCAGAAGTCTTTGAAACCAGGAGGAAAAAAAAAAAAAAACTTATCTATTGTAGGAATTTCTGTATTCTTTCAGGAGTAGCCAAGAGTTCATTTAAAGCTCAAATTCAGTGAGGATAGAAATTATATTTTGCTGTAACAGTTCACCATTTTGTCGCCACCTCCCCTCCCCCACCAGAATGATGTCTTATCCATCAGTTCAGTTCAGCTCAGTTGTGTCCAACTCTTTGTGACCCCATGGACTGCAGCACACCAGGCTTCCCTGTCCATCACCAACTCCTGGTCAAACTCATGTTCATCGAGTCAGTGATGTCATCCAACCATCTTATCCTCTGTCGTCTCCTTCTTCTCCTGCCTTCAATCTTTCCCAGCATTAGGGTCTTTTCCAGTGAGTCAGTTCTTCCCATCAGGTGGCCAAATTATTGGGACTTCTGCTTCAGCATCAGTCTTTCCAATGAATATTAAGGGTTGATTTCCTTTAGTATTGACTGATTTGACTCCTTGCCGTCCAAGTGACTCTCAAGAGCCTTCTCCAGAACCACAGTTCAAAAGCATCTGTTCTCTGGTGCTCAGCTTTCCTTATGGGCCAACTCACATCCATACATGACTACTGGAAAAGCCACAGCTTTGACTAGATTAATTTGTCAGCAAAGTAATGTCTCTGCTTTTTCAATATGCTATCTAGGTTGGTCATAGCTTTTTGTCCACGGGGGAAGCGTCTTTTAATTTCATGACTGCAGTCACCATCTGCAGTGATTTTGGAGCCCAAGAAAATAAAGGCTTTCACTGTTTCCATTCTTTTCCCATCTATTTGCCATGAAGTGATGGGACTGGATGCCATAATCTTTATTTTTTGAATGTTGAGTTTTAAGCCAGCTTTTTCATTCTCCTCCTTCACTTTCATCAAGAGGCTCTTTAGCTCCTCTTCAGTTTCTGCTTAAGGGTGGTATCATCTGCATATCTGAGGTTATTGATATTTCTCCTGGCAATCTTGATTCCAGCTTGTGCTTCATCAAGCCTGGCATTTCACATGATGCACTCGGCATATAAGTTAAATAAGCATGGTGACAATACACAGCCTTGAATATTTCTTTCCCAATTTGGAACCAATCTGTTATTCTATGTCTGGTTCTAATAGTTGCTTCTTGACCTGCATACAGATTTCTCAAGAGGCAACTCAGGTGTTCTGGTATTCCCATGTCTTTAAGATTTTTTCACAGGTGTTGTGATCCACACAGTCAAATGCTTTAGCATACTCAATGAAGCAGAAGTGTATGTTTTTCTGGAACTCTCTTGCTTTTTATATGATCCAACAGATGTTGGTAATTAGATCTCTTGTTCCTCTGCCTTTTCTAAATCCAGCTGGAACATCTGGAACATCTGGAAGTTCTCAGTTCATGTACTGTTGAAGCCTAGCTTGGAGAATTTTGAGCATTACCTTGCTAGTGTGTGAGATGAGTGAAACTGTGAGGTAGTTTAAACATTCTTTGGCATTGCCTTTATTTGGGGATTGAAATGAAAACTGACCTTTTCCAGTCCTGCATGACTACTGAGTTTTCAAAGTTTGTTGGCATATTGAGTGCAGCTCTTTCACAGCATCATCTTTTAGGATTTGAAATAGCTCAACTGAAATTCCATCACCTTTACTAGCTTTGTTCATAGTGATGCTTCCTAAGGCCCACTTGACTTTGCACTCCAGGAGTCTGGCTCTAGGTTAGTGATCACACCTTCATGGTTATCTGGGTCATGAAGATCTTTTTTGTATAGTTCTTCTGTGTGTTCTTGCCACCTCTTCTTAATATCTTCTACTTCTGTTAGGTCCATAACATTTCTGTCCTTAATGTGCCCATCTTTGTGTGAATTGTCACCTTGGTACCTCTAATTTTCATGAAGAGATCTCTAGTCTTTCCCATTTTATTGTTTTTCCTCTCTTTCTTTGCATAGCGTCTATGGGGTCGCACAGAGTCGGACACGACTGAAGCGACTTAGCAGCAGCAGCAGGCTTTAAATATCAGATTGAATGGACCTGTCTAAAATCCAAATACCACATGCAGTAGTTCATTAGTCCTATTTTGTGAAACACTTGAGGTTCATCAAATCAAACCAGATAAACCATAATCTAAGCCTTTGAGAAGTATGAGGATACACTTTTCCACTGCATGCCTGTGAGAGTTTGGGTGTGTCATTCAAATTCACTTGGTCTCAGGTTCTACCTTTATTAAATGAGGAATATGGGAGATCTGTTATGTTCTATTATTTTGTCTTTTAAAATAAACTATAATAACATAATCATGATTATGTAAGCTCCAGCTCATATGCTATCTTTGCATCTTATTCTCTGCATGGTCTGCCTTTCATGTTTGCTAGGAACATAATTAAACATTATAACATAAGCAGAAACTGAATCACAATTGATTTCTTAACCTTAAAATATTAAGGCACTGCCCTACATAAGCTAAATAGGTACCAGATGTCATATATAGTCCTGAACAGAAGAGTGAGCTGTTTTGTTGAGTTATATAATGGCTTCTCTGATGAGCACTCTTTTTTTTTTAATGGAATTATCTTGTTTCTCACATTGGCATTTTGCGGGTAGACTGTCACTTTGGTGCGACATAGAGCATTATATCACCACTAATAAATCAGTTGTCTTGGGGAATAATATCAGTATCAAGGTGTATAGTAAGAAAATATAAATCTATCTTCCAGTAGGCTTAGAATTAAAAAAAGAATAATGATTCTGTAAGATTGTAGCCTAAGAAAAATGAGACTGGATATTTAGGCAGTGTTGATTAGAAAGTAGAAAACAATCATTTGCCACATCTACTGATTTATGGTACCTTCTGAGTGCATACGTTGGGGTTGTTTGCTCCAGAAGGAAACGGTAGACAAATTCATAATTCATAATATTTAGCAATATTCATATGATGAAGTAGCTAGTAGTGACAGGGCAGCAGGAGAACAGATATACCAAGGCTTTATCTGCTGTTTGCAGGATGCTGATGGTACCTTTTTAATATCATTAGTAATTTTAATGCTTATCTATAAATCTCTTAGAGAGGGAAATGGCAACCCACTCCAGTACTCTTGCCTGGAGAATCCCAGGGACAGGGGAGCCTGGTGGGCTGCCGTCTATGGGGTCACGCAGAGTCGGACATGACTGAAGTAACTTAGCAGCAGCATAAATCTCTTATTCACAAAAATAGCTGTATGAGACACCATAGGTAAAATAAAAAGAATTTGAAAAAGAAAAAAAAAAAAAACAGATTTGAAAGGAGCTCTTTTACTCTCTGGCAATGGAATTAATTTCCCTAATTCCACAAACTTCACTTTTCACATCAGGAAAATGTATCTAATAGTATGAATGCATTATAATCCAATATGTTGTTATTGTTCAGTTGCAGCACACCAGGCTTCCCTGTCCTTCACTATCTCCTGGAGTTTGCTCAAACTCGTGTTCATTGAATCAATGATGCCATCCAAACATCTCATTCTCTGTTGACCCCTGCTCCTCCTACCCTCAATCTTTCCCAGCATCAGGGTCTTTTCTAATGAGTCAGCTCTTTGAATCAGGTGTCTAAAGTATTGGAGCTTCAGCTTCATCATCAGTCCTTCCAATGAATATTCAGGATTTATTTCCTTTAGGATTGACCAATGTGATCTCCTTGCTTTCCAAGGGACTATCAAGTATTTTTTCCACCACCACAGTTTGAAAGCATCAGTTCTTCTGCACTCAGCCTTATTTATGATCCATCTCTCACATTCATACATGACTACTGGAAAAACCACAGCTTTGACTAGATGGACCTTTCTTAGCAAAGTAATGTCTCTGCTTTTTAATATGCTATCTAGGTTGATCATAGCTTTTCTTCCAAGGGGCAAGTGTCTTTTAATTTCATGACTGCAGTCACCATCTGCAGTGATTTTGCGTCCCAGGAAAATAAAGTCTGTCACTGTTTCCATTGTTTCCCCATCTATTTGCCATGAATAGCTTGGACTTACAGTGGCATAGACTAGACACCATGATGTTAGTTTTTTGAATGTTGAGTTGTAAGGCAGCTTTTTCACTTTCCTCTTTCACCTTCATCAAGAGGCTCTTTACTTCCTCTTTGCTTTCTGCCATAAGGGTGGTATCATCTGTATATCTGAGGTTACTGATGTTTCTCCTGGCAATCTTGATTCCAGCTTGTGCTTCATCTAGTCCAGCATTTTGGATGATGTACTCTGCATATAACTTAAATAAAGAGGGTGAAAATATACAGCCTTGGTGTACTCCTTTTTCAGTTTGGAACCAGTCCATTGTATCATATTTGGTTCTACCTATTGCTACCTGCCCTGTATACAGGTTTCTCAGGAGGCAAATAAAGTGGTCTGGTATTCCCATCTATTGAAGAATTTTCCACAGTTTGTTGTGATCCACACAATCAAAGGATTTAGTATAGCCAATTACGCAGAAGTAGATGTTTTTCTGGAATCCCCTTGCTTTATCTATCACCCAAATGATGTTGGCAATTTTATCTCTGGCAATGAAATAGATCTTCATGTGTCTTTTTTTTTTTTTTCACATCAGGAATGTCTTTATTATATGTCTATGGTGAAGGAGTAACTCAGTGTTAATTATTTAATGGTGTATGTGTGTGCTTAGTCGCTTAGTCATGTCTGACTCTTTGTGACCCCATGGACTGTAGCCCGTCAGGCTCCTCTGTCCATGGGGATTCTCAAGGCAAGAATACTGGAGTGGGTTGCCTTGCCCTCTTCCAGGGGAATCTTCCCAACCCAGCGATCGAACCTAGGTCTCCTGCATTGCAGGCAGATTCTTTACTGTCTGAGCCATGAGGGAAGCCCAATTATTTAATAAATACTCTAAAATATGTTAAAGAGTCCCTACCTTTTTTAGGGAAAATGACTCATTGTGAAGATGATTATATCCTAATATGGACTAGAAAACCATGTATATTTTTGAGGAACAAAATATAGGTGGAAGATGAGAAGTCACAAATCAACAATGATTGAGAGAATAGTGCATGAGAGGCCAACATTGAAAGAGTTTTAATTAAAGAACACAACATTCAATTTGTGCTAATAAATCACAAATTAAGTCATATTTCCTAATATTTTAGTAGTAAAGTGATACACTATGAAATAAAATCATATCTTATTAAGAAGACATTTTCATTAAATCTGAAAAATATATGCATGTAGTAGTAATGAATCATTTGACAGATTACATTTTGGATATTTCCAAAGGAAAGCACTCGATCCACAAACCAATTACCATAGACAAACACGTTTGAATTAAAATTTAGAGTCTGATAATAATATAAATATGCTTTTCAAAAATAATTTTGGATGAATTATAATTAGAATATATTGTATATGTGTCAGTGTAAATACATAAGCCAAATTTTACCTCAATAATGTGTCAGCTCATTGAACTTTCTGTGATTTAAACAATTTTTCTGCCTTTTCTCAGATTATTATAAACCATAGGGACTTGTTTATTAATCCCGGATTTTGTCAAGTTAAGCAGTATGTATGTACATATGTACACGGGCTTCCCTGGTGAAACAGATGGTAGTGAATCTGCCTGCAAAGCTGGAGGCCCAGGTTCAATCTCTGGGACAGGAAGACTCTCTGGAGAAGGGAATGGCTCTACCTACTCCAGTATTTTTGCCTGGAGAATTCCATCAAAAAGGAGCCTGACAGGCTGCACTCCATGGTGTCGCAGAGAGTCAGATGCTCAGAATGAGCAACTAACATTTTCATTTTTTTGTGTATATATATATATATACATGCATACACTCTTTCACAAAATTATCTTTAAGACATTATAAGTCCCTTTTACATATGGTCAATGAGAATAGTTCCATTTTCCTATATTCAGTTCAGTTCAGTTCAGTCGCTCAGTCATGTCCGACTCTTTGTGACCCCATGAATCGCAGCACACCAGGCCTCCCTGTCCATCACCAACTCCCGGAGTTCACTCAGACTCGCGCCCATCGAGTCAGTGATGCCATCCAGCGATCTCATCCTCTGTCATCCCCTTCTCCTCCAGCCCCCAATCCCTCCCAGCATCAGAGTTGTTTCCAATGAGTCAACTCTTCACATGAGGTGGCCAAAGTACTGGCATTTCAGCTTTAGCATCATTCCTTCCAAAGAAATCCCAGGGCTGATCTCCTTCAGAATGGACTGGGTGGATCTCCTTGCAGTCCAAGGGACTCTCAAGAGTCTTCTCCAACACCACAGTTCAAAAGCATCAATTCTTTGGTGCTCAGCTTTCTTCATAGTCCAACTCTTACATCCATACATGACCACCGGATGCCTATATTAGGGAACCATTATATTGGAGAGCTGATATATTGAATGAAAATGATATCTTATGAAAGTGAAAGAGAAGAGTGAAAAAGTTGGCTTAAAGCTCAACATTCAGAAAACTAAGATAATGACGTCTGGTCCCATCACTTCATGGCAAATAGATGAGGAAACAGTGGAAACAGTGGCTGACTTTTTTTGGACTCCAAAATCACTGCATATGGTGATTGCAGCCATGAAATTAAAAGATGCTTACTCCTTGGAAGGAAAGTTATGACCAACCTAGACAGCATATTAAAAAGCAAAGACATTACTTTGCCAACAAAAGCCTGTCTAGTCAAGGCTATGTTTTTTCCATTAGTCATGTATGGATGTGAAAGTTGGACTATAAAGAAAGCTGAGTGCAGAATTGATGCTTTTGAACTGTGGTGTTGGAGAAGACTCTTGCGAGTCCCTTGGACTGCAAGGAGATCCAACCAGTCCATCCTGAAGGAGATCAGTCCTGGGTGTTTATTGGAAGGACTGACGTTGAAGCTGAAACTCCAATACTTTGGCCACCTGATGTGAAGAGCTGACTCATTTGAAAAGACCCTGATGTTGGAAAATATTGAAGGCAGGAGGAGAAGGGGACAACAGAGGATGAGGTGGTTGGATGGCATCACCAACTCAATGGACATAAGTTTGAGTAGACTCCGGGAGTTGGTGATGGACAGGGAGGCCTGGCGTGCTGTGGTTCATGGGGTCTCAAAGAGTTGGACATCACTGAGCGACTGAACTGATACTGATATATTAAAAGTGTTCATTGCTCAGCTAATTGGGTTTTATCCAAATTGCCTTTATAAATCTTCATACAGTAGATGTTAGCAATCATACTTATGTGGAAATTTGTAGTTCATGAAGGAGGTGGGAAACATTTACACTGAACTAGAATGATCCATTGGACCTTTGCTTTCCAGAACCCTGCAGTGCCTAGGATACCGTCATGAAATTAATTTCTGTCGATACGTTTTTCCTTATAGCATTGGCGATGGTGATGAGGATTGATCACTTTTCAGTCATAAATTACCTAACATCTCATAGTCTGAATGATAAATCTACCTGCTTTTACAAGGCTGACAAACAGTATAAAAAGAGCCATATATAGCAATAGAAGTAATAAACCTGAGATACGGTAAATTTACTGCAACAAGTTTTTAAATATCTGTCTGAGGAATAATAAAATGTACAAAGAAAGAAAATAGTAGATGTACAAAAGATGCCCTTAACAGTCTTGCTGCTTCAAACTCAGCTCTTTTTGAGTAGTAAATGACAATAAATGACCTCCTCTTTGAAAATAAGAGTTAGTTAACTGAACCTCATTACTTACAAGTGTATAGACCAGTTAATCATTTTATCTCTTTTGGTGCTTTTCAATGTACCTGGTATAATGTTTAGTTTATTCTTATCTCAAAAAATTTGACTTCTAAATAAATACCTTTTAGTATGCAAATCATTCTGTTTTCTTCACAGTTTGACTTCTCACAGGAACCATCTACATTGATTATCCTTCATCTTACTAAACACCCATTCATTTTTCAAATAATTGCAATTCGATAGCCACATTCACTATTTCCTCAGCATTGGCAGCAACTCAATCATTTCACCTGACAATTCTTTTTGCAACATTTAAAAACCGTTTATTTTTTTAAATTGTCACAGTCAAATCTTTTCTTTTTACAACTCGCAGAACACTAGTTTTATAGACCAAGGAACTAGTTCAAGCATGAACTTGATCATTTATTTGATGTATCATTGAAGGTAAAAATCTCTATTAAGTTGTTTAAGAGGCACTTATTCTACATAATCCAGAAACAGTTTTAATTAACTTGCTGTTGCTGCTGCTGGTAAGTTGCTTCAGTTGTGTCCCACTCTGTGTGACCCCATAGACGGTAGCCCACCAGATTCCCCGTCCCTGGGATTCTCCAGGCAAGAACACAGGAGTGGGGTGCCATTTCCTTCTCCAATGCATGAAAGGGAAAAGTGAGAGTGAAGTCGTTCAGTCGTGTCCAACTCTTAGCGACCCCATGGACTGCAGCCCACCAGGCTCCTCCATCCATGGGATTTTCCAGGCAAGAGTACTGGAGTGGGTTGCCATTGCCTTCAAATTAATTTCCTCTTTTATTCAAATTTGTTAATAACTGTTTCATATGATTATACACTATTACAAATATTTCATTTTCCTGTATTGTAGCTTTACATCATTACATTATATACATTATATATATATATAACTTATCTTTATACTCTCATAAGCATATTATATATAAGAAACTCTTTATAAGAGCTTTTCACAATTTAATATTTTTATGCTAAGCTACATGCATTAAAGTTTATTTCCTATTTCAACAACTGAAGACACATAACTTCTAATTGAAACTCCTACTGCCCTGATATTAATAGTGAGTTGTTTTAAGTATCAGTTCAGTTCAGTTCAGTCGCTCAGTCATGTCCAACTATTTGCGACCCCATGAACCACAGCACACCAGGCCTTCCTGTCCATCCCCAATTCCCGGAGTATACCGAAACTCATGTCCATTGAGTCGGTGATGCCATCCAACCATCTCATCCTCTGTTGTCCCCTTCTCCTCCTGCGTTCAATCTTTCCCAGCATCAGGGTCTTTTCAAATCAGTCAGCACTTCACATCAGGTGGCCAAAATATTGGAGTTTCAGCTTCAGCATCAGTCCTTCCAGGACTGATCTCCTTTAGGATGAACTGGTTGGATCTCTTTGCAATCCAAAAGACTCTCAAGAGTCTTCTCCAACACCACAGTTCAAAAGCATCAATTCTTTGGTACTCAGACTTCTTTATAGTCCAACTCTCACATCCATACATGCCTACTGGAAAAACCACACCCTTGACTAGACGGACCTTTGTTGGCAAAGTAATGTCTCTGATTTTTAATATGCTGTGTAGGTTGGTCATAACTTTCCTTCCAAGGAGGAGGCGTCTTTTAATTTCATGGCTGCAGTCACCATCCACAGTGATTTTGGAGCCCCCAATATGTAAACTCAGCCACTGTTTCCACTGTTTCCCCATCTATTTCCCATGAAGTGATGGGACCAGATGCCATGATCTAAGTTTTCTGAATGTTGGAGCTTTAGGCCAACTTTTTCACTCTCCACTTTCACTTTCACCCAGAGACTTTTTAGTTCCTCTTCACTTTCTGCCATAAGGGTGGTGTCCTCTGCATATCTGAGGTTATTGATATTTCTCCCGGCAATCTTGATTCCAGCTTGTGCTTCTTCCAGCCCAGCGTTTCTCATGACGTACTCTGCATACAAGTTAAATAAGCAGGGTGACAATATACAGCCTTGACGTACTCCTTTTCCTATTTGGAACCAGTCTGTTGTTCCATGTCCAGTTCTAACTGTTGCTTCCTGACCTGCATATAGGTTTCTCAGGAGGCAGGTCAGGTGATGTGGTATTCCCATCTCTTTCAGAATTTTCCACAGTTTGTTGTGATCCACACAGTCGAAGGCTTTGGCATAGTCAATAAAGCAGAAATAGACATTTTTCTGGAACTCTGTTGCTTTTTTGGTGATCCAGCAAATGTTGGCAATTTGATCTCTGAGTGACTGACTTATTTAATCATCTTCTTCTTGAAGTAAGAAATGTGTACTGTATAGCATCCAATTTTCTTCATCTTTGAAATACATATTAATATAGAGGTCTTTGTGTGTGAAACTTTCCATACACTCCTTAAGTTTGACTTCCACTAGAAGAATTGTTGGCTTCAAAAGAATAAAACTTTGAAATCTCTTTATATTTTCAAATTGCTATTCAAATGATTATGTTGGGTAATGATCTGACTTGTTTCTCAGTTAGGAAGCAAAAATACAACATGCTCACAATGTCACAAAGTGAAAGGTATTCACTTTCACAATTCAGACACTTTTAGTAGCTGTAATCTGAATAACTAAGAGAAATAAATTTTCATACCCTCAGGGTCTTCCTAAAGACCCCAAGCACTTCTTCATATTATTTAGGTGTAAAAATGTTTGTAAATGGCTATCCAGCAAATTAGAAAGCTGTCCATGATTTTGGGATAAACTACAAGAGAAGATGTGCATTACGTTGTAAATGAGGAAGTAAATGAGGTAAGCTTGTCATGTAACTGGTACCTGTGAATGGTTGCTAGCCAGAGACATTTATTCCATTCAGCCATCCCATGACCTACAGCTATTCACGAGTCACTTCAAAATCACATTTCTCTGTTGTTGACATATGTTGAAATAAACCTTATATTAGTTGAATCTAACAGTACTAAGGAATCTGGCAGCAATTCACATAGCTGCTACTTGCCAATGTAATCACATTTGCCTCTCTGCTGTAACATTTAAATAAATGAAACAGATAATTTTACTAATTTACAATGGACATTTTATGTTTGGTATTTTTTATATAAACTCTTTATTGGAGAATAATATTAATATGGAAAAATTGACAACCATATCAGAACACAGAATGCTATCACAATCTAGAGCCCTATCAACCCTGTAATTCCTTCAAGTATTTAACCCTCACTCTGAGAATAACCATGTTCTTACCTCAAACCATACATTAATGTTGCTTATCCTTTATACGTGTTATGTTATTGGAATTATAAAATACATATTTTGCTTCTGGCTTCTTTCAAAGGCATCCTTTAAGTTTTTTGCAAGTTTATGTGCATTTTTATTCTTAGCTCATTTTCACTGCTGCTGCTGCTGCTGCTAAGTCGCCTCGGTCTGTCCGACTCTGTGCGACCGCACAGATGGCAGCCCACCAGGCACCCCCATCCCTGGGATTCTCCAGGTAAGAACACTGGAGTGGGTTGCCATTTCCTTCTCCAATACATGAAAGTGAGAAGTGAAAGTGAAGTCGCTCAGTCGAGTCTGACTCTCAGCGACCCCATGGACTGCAGCCTACCAGGCTCCTCTGTCCATGGGATTCTCCAGGCAAGAGCACTGGAGTGGGGTGCTATTGCCTTCTCTGCATTTTCACTGCAGTACAGTATAAATATACCATGCCTCATGTATTCATCTTACTACATGTAGCGTTTCAGCAATAATTTTAAAAAAATGTCTTTTAATAGAAGTGTACACAATTATGTTTGGTATGGGTATAAATAATGACTCATTAGAGTATAAATATGTTCGATAGATATTCTCAGTGTTCCAAAGTGATTTTACGAATTTAAGTTTCCAAAAGTAGATTTATTTTTATTTTTTGATATAACATATGTGGTATAAAATTTGTATAGCTTTTCAACTATACAATTCATGGTATTAATTAAATTTACAATTTGTACAACTATTATATCTATTTCCAAAAATCTTAATTACACAAACTCTGTATCCATTAAGCAATGACTCCCCAATCCTTTCTTCTGCTGACCTCCAATATATTTTCTATCTCAGTAAACCTGCTTATTTGACATATTTAAATTATTAGCCATTTGGATCTATCTAAAACCATTTGGCATGGACCAAATATATGCAGGGATTTTTTTTTTTTTTTGAAGTATAGTTGATTTACAATGTTTTGTTACTTTCTGGTGTACAACAAAGTGATTCGGTTACAAATATATATATATAAATTTTCATTACGGTTTATTACAGTATATTGAATATAATTCCCTGTGGTATACAGTAGGACCATACTGTTTACCTATTTTATATATAGTAGTTTGTCTCTGCTAATCCCAAACTCCTAATTTACCCCTACCCACTTTTTCCTGTGGTAACCTTAAATGATTTTCTATGTCTGTGTGTCTGTTTCTGTTTTGTAAATAAGCTCATTTGTATCATATTTTAGATTCTGCATATGATATCATATGATATCTGTCTTCCTCTGTCTGACATAATTCATTTATTATGATAATGTCTAGATCCACTTATGTTGCTGTGAAAGACATTATTTTATTCTTTTTATGGCTGAGTGGTATTCCATGGTGTGTGTTTATGTTTGGTGTGTGTGTGGGGTTGGGGGGTGTGGGTCTGTGTGTGTGGGTGTATACATCCTTACCACATCTTTATCCATTCATTTGTCTGAATATTTAGGTTGCTCCTATGTCTTAAATGTTTTAGACAGGATCAAATATCAGGGACTTTTTGGTGTAGATCAAAATCTCATGGTAGTTTTGGACCTTGATATCAAATGTGCTGCAACAGATAATTTATATAAGTGGAATCTTGTTATATTTTCCGTTCATGTTTGGTTTATAGCACTTAGCATAACATTTTCAACTTTCATCCATGTTGTAGCATTTGTTAGAATCTCATTTTTTTTCATGAGCTGTATTTCATTATATTTTGTTGATATATTCTCCTGTTGATGGACACTTGAGTTTTTTCAACCTTTTGACTGTGAATATTTGCATACAAGTACCCTGTGAGTCCCTCGTTCAAAATTATTTTGCGTATATACCTAGAAGTGGAATGACTGAGGAATGTCAATTCAAGTGCATGGCTCAATTTTCAGTTGGCGTGCTCTTTTGTTGTTCAGTTATTTTCACAATTCCTTGTATCGATATATTCTGGATATAATTTTATCAGATAGATATATGATTTGGAAATATTTCCTCCCATCCTATAGGCTGTCTATTTACTTAATCTCTTTTGATTCGTGTGTTTATTTTTAAATTTTACTGAAAACTACTTTACTTTTTATTTGTTGCTCATGCTTTTGATGTCGCATAAGAATTCCTTGCTAAAGTTAAGGTCATGAAAATTTATCTGTATGTTTTCTTTTGGAGTTTTATAGCTTTAAGTCTTATTTTTAAGTCCTTGACTCATTGCAAATTTTAAAATATGATTTAACTTTATTATTTGCATGTGGAAATTAAGCAGTGTTCTGCAAGTTTCAATTTTTCTACATTCTCATAAATACCGGACATTTTCGTGTTTTCATCTGAGCCATTCTTCTGGTAGAAAAGGTTTCATACTCTGATTATAATTAAACATATAACTGTATTTACAATAAAGGTCAGTATCTTTGCATTTGGGTATCCTATTTTATGGGCTTCTCTGATGGCTCAGACAGTGAAGAATCCACCTGCAATGCAAGAGACTGGGGTTTGATCCCTGGGTCGAGAAGATCCCCTGGAGAGGGGAATGGCTACCCACTCCAGTATTCTTGCCTGTGTGTATTAATTAGCTTCAGTCATGTCCAGCTTTGTGTGACCCTGTGGACCATAGCCTACCAGGCTCCTCTGTCCATGGGATTGGAGTGGCTTGCTGTGCCCTCCTCCGTAGAATCTTCCCAACTCAGGGATTGAATCAGCATCTCTTATGTCTCCTATCTCCGACATTGGCAGGTGGGTTCCTTACCACTAGTGCCACCTGGGAAGCCCTGACTATTCTTGCCTGGAAAATCCCATGAAAAAGGAATCTAGTGGGTTACAGTCCATGGGTCGCAAAGAGTCAGACATAACTGAGCGACTAGGCACACATACACACACATATCCTATTTTAAAATGTACGTGTTCCAGGCTTTTTTGCATTTTTCTATTGGAATTAGCTGTTATATACAGGGAAGCCTGGCACTCTGCTGTTCATGGGGTTGCAAAGAGTTGGACATGACTGAGTGACTGAACAACAACAATTCTAAAATTATTAATTCATAGATTTTGGATTTTTTAATACATAATCAAATATTCTGAATAATGATCATAAAAATTTTATTTTTTCTATACAATTTTAATGGCAAACCACTTCAATATTCTTGCCTTGAGAACCCCATGAACAGTATGAAAAGGCAAAATGATAGGATACTGAAAGAGGAACTCCCCAGGTCACTAGGTGCCCAAAATACTACTGGAGATCAGTGGAGAAATAACTCCAGAAAGAGTGAAGGGATGGAGCCAAAGCAAAAAGAATACCCCGCTGTGGATGTGACTGGTGATAGAAGCAAGTTCCGATGCTGTAAAGAACAATATTGCATAGGAACCTGGAATGTCAGGTCCATGAATCAAAGCAAATTGGAAGTGATCAAACAAGAGATGGCAAGAGTGAATGTTGACATTCTAGGAATCAGCGAACTAAAATGGACTGGAATGGGTGAATTTAACTCAGATGACCATTATATCTACTACTGCAGGCAGGAATCCCTCATAAGAAATGGAGTGGCCATCATGGTCAACAAAAGAGTCTGAAATGCAGTACTTGGAGGCAATCTCAGAAATGACAGAATGATCTCTGTTCATTTCCAGTGCAAACTATTCAATATCACAGTAATCCAAGTCTATGCCCCAACCAGTAACGCTGAAGAAGCTGAAGTTGAACGGTTCTATGAAGACCTACAAGAACCTTTAGAACTAATACCCAAAAATGATGTCCTTTTCATTATCAGATCAGATCAGATCAGATCAGTTACTCAGTTGTGTCTGACTCTTTGCGACCCCATAAATCTCAGCACGCCAGGCCTCCCTGTCCATCACCAACTCCGGAGTTCACTCAGACTCATGTCCATCGAGTCAGTGATGCCATCCAGCCATCTCATCCTCTGTCGTCCCCTTTTCCTACTGCCCCCAACCCTTCCAGCATCAGAGTCTTTTCCAATGAGTCAACTCTTCACATGAGGTGGCCAAAGTACTAGAGTTTCAGCTTTAGCATCATTCCTTCCAAAGAAATCCCAAGGCTGATCTCCTTGAGAATAGACTGGTTGGATCTGCTTGCAGTCCAAGGGACTCTCAACAGTCTTCTCCAACACCACAGTTCAAAAGCATCAATTCTTTGGCGCTCAGCCTTCTTCACAGTCCAACTCTCACATCCATACATGACCACAGGAAAAACCATAGCCTTGACTAGATGGACCTTTGTTGGCAAAGTAATGTCTGCTTTTGAATATGCTATCTAGGTTGGTCATAACTTTCCTTCCAAGGAGTAAGTGTCTTTTAATTTCATGGCTGCAGTCACCGTCCGCAGTGATTTTGGAGCCCAGAAGAATAAAGTCTGACACTGTTTCCACTGTTTCCCCATATATTTCCCATGAAGTGATGGGACCGGATGCCATGATCTTCATTTTCTGAATGTTGAGCTTTAAGCCAACTTTTTCACTCTCCACTTTCACTTTCATCAAGAGGCTTTTTAGTTCCTCTTCACTGGAATGCATAAGTAGGAAGTCAAGAAACACCTGGAGTAACAGGCAAATTTGGCCTTGGAATATGGAATGAAGCAGGGCAAAGACTAATAGAGTTTTGCCAAGAAAATGCACTGGTCATAACAAACACCCTCTTCCAACAACACAAGAGAAGACTCTATACATGGACATCACCAGATGGTCAACACTGAAATCAGATTGGTTATATTCTTTGCAGCCAAAGATGGAGAAGCTCTATACAGTCAGCAAAAACAAGACCAGGAGCTGACTGTGGCTCAGATCATGAACTCCTTATTGCCAAATTCAGACTGAAATTGAAGAAAGTAGAGAAAACCACTAGACCATTCAGGTATGACCTAAATCAAATCCCTTATGATTATACAGTGGAAGTGAGAAATAGATTTAAGGGCCTAGATCTGATAGATAGCGTGCCTGATGAACTATGAATGGAGGTTCATGACATTGTACAGGAGACAGGGGTTAAGACCGTCCACATGGAAAAGAAATGCAAAAAAGCAAAATGGCTGTCTGGCGAGGCCTTACAAATAGCTGTGAAAAGAAGAGAAGGGAAAAGCAAAGGAGAAAAGGAAAAATATAAGCATCTGAATGCAGAGTTAGAAAGAATAGCAAGAAGAGATAAGAAAGACTTCCTTGGTGATCAATGCAAAGAAATAGAGGAAAACAATAGAATGGGAAAGACTAGAGATCTCTTCAAGAAAATTAGAGATACCAAGGGAACATTTCATGCAAAGATGGGCTTGATAAAGGACAGAAATAGTATGGACCTAACAGAAGCAGAAGATATTAAGAAGAGATGGCAAGAATACACAGAAGAACTGTACAAAAAAGATCTCCATGACCCAGATAATCATGATGGTGTGATCACTCACCTAGAGCCAGACATTCTGGAATGTGAAGTCAACTGGGCCTTAGAAAGCATCACTATGAACAAAGCTAGTGGAGGTGATGGAATTCCTGTTGAGCTATTTCAAATCTTGAAAGATGATGCTGTGAAAGTGATGCACTCAATATGCCAGCAAATTTGGAAAACTCAGCAGTGGCCACAGGACTGGAAAAGGTCAGTTTTCATTCCAACCCCAAAGAAAGGCAATGTCAAAGAATGCTGAAACTACCACACAATTGCACTCATCTCACACGCTAGTAAAGTAATGCTCAAAATTCTCCAAGCCCGGCTTCAGCAATATGTGAACCGTGAACTTCCTGATGTTCAAGCTGGTTTTAGAAAAGGCAGAGGAACCAGATATCAAATTGCCAACATCCGCTGGATCATCAAAAAAGCAAGAGTTCCAGAAAAACATCTATTTTTGCTTTATTGACTATGCCAAAGCCTTTGACTGTGTGGATCACAATAAACTGTGGAAAACTCTGAAAGAGATGCCCACCTGACCTGCCTCTTGAGAAATCTGTATGCAGGTCAGGAAGCAACAGTTAGAACTGGACATGGAACAACAGACTGGTTCCAAATAGGAAAAGGAGTACGTCAAGGCTGTATATTGTCACCCTGCTTACATAACTTATATGCAGAGTACATCATGAGAAACGCTGGAGTGGAAGAAACACAAGCTGCAATCAAGATTGCTGGGAGAAATATCAATAACCTCAGACATGCAGATGACACCACACTTATGGCAGAAAGTGAAGAGGAACTAAAAAGTCTCTTGATGAAAGTGAAAGTGGAGAGTGAAAAAGTTGGCTTAAAGCTCAACATTCAGAAAACTTAGATCATGGCATCTGGTCCCATCACTTCATGGGAAATAGATGAGGAAACAGTGGAAACAGCATCAGACTTTATTTTTCTGGGCTCCAAAATCACTGCGGATGGTGACTGCAGCCATGAAATTAAAAGACGCTTACTCCTTGGAAGGAAAGTTATGACCAATCTAGATAGCATATTCAAAAGCAGAGACATTACTTTGCCAACAAAGGTCTGTCTAGTCAAGGCTGTGGTTTTTCCTGTGGTCATGTATGGACGTGAGTGTTGGACTTTGAAGAAGTCTGAGCGCCAAAGAATTGATGCTTTTGAACTGTGGTGTTGGAGAAGACTCTTGAGAGTCCCTTGGACTGCAAGGAGATCCAACCAGTTCATTCTGAAGGAGATCAGCCCTGGGATTTCTTTGGAAGGAATGATGCTAAAGCTGAAACTCCAGTACTTTGGCCACCTCATGTGAAGAGTTGACTCATTGGAAAAGACTCTGATGCTGGGAGGGTTGGGGGCAGGATGAGAAGAGGACAACAGAGGATGAGATGGCTGGATGGCATCACTGACTCGATGGACGTGAGTCTGGGTGAACTCTGGGAGTTGTTGATGGACAGGGAGGCCTGGCATGCTGCGATTCATGGGGTCGCAAAGAGTCGGACATGACTGAGCAACTGAACTGAACTGATACAATTTTATGTTCTTTATTTTTTTGTTTTACTATTATACTTGTTAGGATGCCTTCTAAAATAGTGAATGGAAATTGTGAGAGCAAAGATACTATTACATTTGCACATCAAAAGAAATACTTTTAATAATTAGCCTATGTATAAAATTGGGCTTCCCTTGTAACTCAGTCAGCAAAGAATTTGCTGCAGTGGAGGAGACCCGGGTTCAAACCCTGGGTTTGGAAGATCCCCTGGAGAAGGAAATGGCAACCCACTCCAGTATCCTTGCCTGGAAAATCTCATAGACAGTGGAGCCTGGTAGGCTGCAGTCCATGGGGTTGCAAAGAGTCGGGCACGACTGAGCGACTAATTCTTAACTTATGTATAAAATGAGCTGTAGGTTTTTATTTAGTGTTCTTTGTCATGTTATGTAAGTTCCCACCTTCATTACTGCAGTGAAGTTTTTATTGTGAGTTTCCAAATACTTTTTTTCTGAATATATCAAAGGACATTGTCACTGTTAATACAGGATAAATCATATTGATTCAAAAATGTTAAAATCTTGAATCACTAGAATAAAATCCAATTTGAAATGAGATATTATTCATCATGGACTTCTCTAATAGCTCTATTGGTAAAGAATCCCCCTGCAATGCAGGAGACCCTGGTTCAATTCCTGGGTAGGGAAGATTCGGTGGAGAAGGGATAGGCTAACCACTCCAGTATTCTTGGGCTTCCTTTGTGGCTTGGCTGGTAAAGAGTTGGCCTGCAATGTGGGAGATCTGGGTTTGGAAGAAGATAAAGAAGAAGATAAAAAACAGAAATTTGCACCTAGCAGAGGGATGCTTCAAAATACAAAGCACTGGCATTAGGATCAGGAAAGAGGTAAAGACCTGAAGAACTCTGAGGAGCTTGCTAGTAGGAGCTACAGAAAAATATCCCTGTTCACACTTCCAATGCTGGGTTATGGATCCAATCCTTGGTTGGGAATTAAGATCCCACATGCTGCATCCTGTGACCAAAAAAAAAAAAAAAAAGAGAGAGAGAGAGAGAGAGAGACTTTAAAATTATGTGCTGACAGAAAGATTAGTGAAACTGCCCCCTACAGTCATGTGAAAGATGGAAAGTATGCCTAAGGGGCTTGTGGATCTGGCTAAGGAAATTTCCAGGAAGAGTGGTGTAAGTTCAAGTTGACTTCTTTATTTGTCTATATGAAAGGTGAAATGAGATAAGGAAAGATAAAAGGTGAGATGAGCTAAGGAGGAACTGTTGATATTTTTCTCACATCTGTTTCTGTTCATTCCACCAGGAGCTTTGCAGGTGGCACTAATGGTAAAGAATTCGCCAGCCAATGCAGGAGACTTAAGAGATGCAGGTTTAGACTCTGGGTTGGGAAGATCCTCTGGAGGAGGGCACATAACCCACTCTAATATTCTTGTCTGGAGAATCCCATGGACAAAGGAGCCTGGTGGGCTATGGTCCATGGGGTTGCAAAGAGTTGGACACAAAGTGACTTAGTACACACACACACACACACACACACACACACACACTCCAATTTAATGCAACATCTCATGAGTTGTTGGGTTGTTTGAAGTGAAATGAAAGTAGCAGCAAGAAACTGCCCAGGGAGAAATCCTTGAAAAAAATTCATTTATAGAGTTTCAAAAGCTATACATTTATTAGCATCATTCTATCTTAATTAGAAAAGGGACTTTGGAGCTTTTTGGAAACAAGTCCATTTTATATATTTGGCAGATGAGAAACTAGCTCAGAACAAAGGGGAAAGTCACCCAGCATCTCATAAGCTGGTGAGTGGCAGAGCTGAAATAAAATCTGGTTCTCCTGACATCCTTCTTGTGGCACAGCCTTGAAGCCCTCTTCTCTTTGCAAAGTGAGACAGGCTACCGGTAGAGACATCTGAAAGCTTAACTGTCAAACTGAATCCAGGCTACTTGGCAGTGTCACAGGGAGAAATAATCTAATGGGTTGAAATGAAGGGAGGAAAATAGTTCTCAGCAAGTGGCATCAACTTACTTGGTATTTTTCTCTCCCTTTATTGTTATAGACATGTTAATGGCAAATCTGAGAAGTTTCTTTTGTGAATCAGGTTAGGGCTATGATTGTTCAAAAAAGCTCATTAGCAATTTATGAAGAGCAGCAAAACTCATCTTCCCTTAATGTGAAATCACTTCAGGCTGTCACTAGAGGAAGAATTGTTGAGAAGTGAATTGACCACATACAGATCCATTCTTTCTCTAACAAAAAAGAAACCCACACAAAGGAAAAATACCTTGCAATAATGAGGTATGAGTAACAGTCAGATTTCAGCCCCAGTTACTATGCTCTGAACGGAACTACTTTTCTTATTTGCCTACTGTGGGTACCACTCAGGTAGATGTCATAAACCTGAGTTATCTATCTGTTAAAGAGCCAACAGGATCTCTTTGACTTAAAATTTCATTAAAGCTCTGAAAGGATTTGGGAATAATGAAATCCACACTCTGGAGAAGAGATACATGAAGTTTACTGAGCACATTCTGTACACACATTGAATAATCACGTTGACCAGAGTGCTTGCTGATGTCAATTCTTGATTATTCCATATTAAGAAATAAGCAAGAATTATTCCCCAGGGTGACTGATGGGTAGCTCTGTGCTGGGTGAGGCTATTTTTCTATGTTCTATGTGTGGTTCATATAGGCTTATCTCTTGCTAACACTTGATATCTAGGATAACTTACTCCCAGAGTCTTTCAAACTCCTTTTTATTTTATCGCACTTTTTTTAAACTTTTAAAATGTATTTTCAAATTGAAGTCTAGTTGATTTACAATGTTGTATGAATCTCTGCTGTACAGCAAAGTGACTCAGTTATACATTCATTTTTATATTATTTTCCATTATGACTTATTCCAGGATATTGAATATAGTTCCCTGTGCTGTACAGTAGGATCTTAATTTTTCACACCAATGTATTTGGCTGAGGTTCAGAATTTAGGCAATGAATCTTCATCCGATATCTTCTGCATTATAAATTTCTTGCTGTCTATTTAATCCCATAAGGCCAGGAGAGATTGTATGGCAGTATAGCTCTCTGATTATTCTAGGCATATCACATAAGAATTTTCATTGCCACAGCCATCATTGTTCTGATCTTTGTTTCTAAATAAACAAATTTCTGTATCCCAGAGGGGAAGTGTGCTGGTTGGTATAGGCAGAGACTGTGTGCTTTGATATTCATAAAGCAATCATTTTATGACTTTAAAATATTAATTTATGTTAAAATTATAATTTGTATTCTATAGAATAAAACACATATTTTTATTTTTTTAATTTTATTTTATTTTTAAAATTTACAATATTGTAATGGTTTTGCCAAATATTGAAATGAATCTGCCACAGGTATACATGTGTTCCCCATCCTGAACCCTCCTCCCTCCTCCCTCCCCATACCATCCCTCTGGGTCGTCCCAGTGCACCAGCCCCAAGCATCCAGTATCGTGCATCGAACCTGGACTGGCGACTAGTTTCATATATGATATTATACATGTTTCAATGTCATTCTCCCAAATCTTCCCACCCTCTCCCTCTCCCACAGAGTCCATAAGACTGTTCTATACATTAGTGTCTCTTTTGCTGTCTCGCATACAGGGTTACTGTTACCATCTTTCTAAATTCCATATATATGCGTGAGTATACTGTATTGATGTTTTTCTTTCTGGCTTACTTCACTCTGTATAATAGGCTCCAGTTTCATCCACCTCATTAGAACTGACTCAAGTGTATTCTTTTTAATGGCTGAGTAATACTCCATTGTGTATATGTACCACAGCTTTCTTATCCATTCATCTGCTGATGGGCATCTAGGTTGCTTCCATGTCCTGGCTATTATAAACAGTGCTGCGATGAACACTGGGGTACACGTGTCTCTTTCCCTTCTGGTTTCCTCAGTGTGTATGCCTAGCAGTGGGATTGCTGGATCATAAGGCAGTTCTATTTCCAGTTTTGTAAGGAATCTCCACACTGTTCTCCATAGTGGCTGTACCAGTTTGCATTCCCACCAACAGTGTAAGAGGGTTCCCTTTTCTCCACACCCTCTCCAGCATTTATTATTTGTAGACTTTTGGATCGCAGCCATTCTGACTGGTGTGAAATGGTACTCATAGTGGTTTTGATTTGCATTTCCCTGATAATGAGTGATGTTGAGCATCTTTTCACGTGTTTGTTAGCCATCTGTATGTCTTCTTTGGAGAAATGTCTATTTAGTTCTTTGGCCCATTTTTTGATTGGGTCATTTAATTTTCTGGAGTTGAGCTGTAGGAGTTGCTTGTATATTTTTGAGATTAGTTGTTTGTCAGTTGCTTCATTTGCTATTATTTTCTTCCATTCTGAAGGCTGCCTTTTCACCTTGCTAATGGTTTCCTTTGTTGTGCAGAAGCTTTTAAGTTTAATTAGGTCCCATTTGTTTATTTTTGCTTTTATTTCCAATATTCTGGGAGGTGGGTCATAGAGGATCCTGCTGTGATGTATGTCAGAGAGTGTTTTGCCTATGTTCTCCTCTAAGAGTTTTATAGTTTCTGGTCTTACATTTAGATCTTTAATCCATTTTGAGTTTATTTTTGTGTATGATGTTAGAAAGTGTTCTAGTTTCATTCTTTTACAAGTGGTTGACCAGATTTCCCAGCACCACTTGTTAAAGAGATTGTCTTTAATCCATTGTATATTCTTGCCTCCTTTGTCAAAGATAAGGTGTCCATATGTGCGTGGATTTATCTCTGGGCTTTCTATTTTGTTCCATTGATCAATATTTCTGTCTTTGTGCCAGTACCATACTGTCTTGATAACTGTGGCTTTGTAGTAGAGCCTGAAGTCAGGTAGGTTGATTCCTCCAGTTCCATTCTTCTTTCTCAGGATCGCTTTGGCTATTTGAGGTTTTTTGTATTTCCATACAAATTGTGAAATTATTTGTTCTAGCTCTGTGAAGAATACTGTTGGTAGCTTGATAGGGATTGCATTGAATGTATAAATTGCTTTGGGTAGTATACTCATTTTCACTATATTGATTCTTCCAATCCATGAACATGGTATATTTCTCCATCTATTAGTGTCCTCTTTGATTTCTTTCACCAGTATTTTATAGTTTTCTATATATAGGTCTTTAGTTTCTTTAGGTAGATATATTCCTAAGTATTTTATTCTTTCCGTTGCAATGGTGAATGTAATTGTTTCCTTAATTTCTCTTTCTGTTTTCTCATTATTAGTGTATAGGAATGCTCTTGCATCCCTTTGTATAGGAAGAGCATTCCTATACACTAATGAGAAAACAGAAAGAGAAATTAAGGAAACAATTCCATTTACCATTCCTAAAACACATATTTTTAAAATATAACCAGAGATTAAAAAAAAAACAAAAAACATTGTGTTTTAAATGACCCATTAACTCCTTTTTCCCTAAGGCAATTCGATGAAAAAAATGAGAGCTATCATAATTTTATCGAAAACAATGCTTGTTAACAGGTTAAAATTTTCAAAGTTTTAAAATCTTACTGCCTTCATACAAAGTAGTATCACTTACCATCTGTTACATTTGTGAGTGATGGGCAGACAGATTTAGCACAAATTTGTGAGTATCTATGTTTATACCTATGAAAATTCATTTGGTTGAGTATTTCAAAAGTGAAGATGTATCAGCATATTAAGATCTCACAAGGCCAGGTAATTGGACATCACCTAGTAATACTAAGATTCTACTGCCTAAGATGTTTGTACCAATGTGACCACTACTCTACTTTCTGGATATTTGTTAAAAATGAAGATACTTGTCTGGGTCCCTTTGGGCCGCTACAACAAAACACCCCAGACTCAATAGCTTATAAATAATAGAAATTTATTTCTCAAATTCCAGAGTCTTGATGTCTAAGATCAGGATGCCAGCATAGTTATCTGGGGGTCTTCTACCTGGTTCCAGACTCATTGCATCCTCACATGGAGGAAGGAGTTGGGGCGTTCTGCAGCCTCTTTAGGTAGGTTCAGCCTTACTGGGATTACCCCAGTGAGGCATATATTACTCAGACTAGTCTTCTCATAAAGTACCTACAAATATCACCACCTCTGGGGATTAAGATCTCAACATGTGAATTTAAGGACGATGCAAACATTCAGTCTATAGCAGTAACCACACATCTGCCTGGAAACCTTCAGAAGATTGCCACCAAGAGGAAAACTAATATAAGAATAATGTCCATCAAGCTAGACTTCAGAAATTCCAAGAAACAAGTTCTTATGCCAAGACTTAAGAGAGATCTTTTTAAAAATATAATAAAGTATTTTCTGTACTTAGCTCTCTAAACTTCAATTTTAGGCCATTAAACATATTTTGAAAATAGTAAGAATAGGAAGAATCAATATAGTGAAAATGAGTATACTACCCAAAGCAATTTATACATTCAATGCAATCCCTATCAAGCTACCAACAGTATTCTTCACAGAGCTAGAACAAATAATTTCACAATTTGTATGGAAATACAAAAAACCTCAAATAGCCAAAGCGATCCTGAGAAAGAAGAATGGAACTGGAGGAATCAACCTACCTGACTTCAGGCTCTACTACAAAGCCACAGTCATCAAGACAGTATGGTACTGGCACAAAGACAGAAATATTGATCAATGGAACAAAATAGAAAGCCCAGAGATAAATCCACGCACATATGGACACCTTATCTTTGACAAAGGAGGCAAGAATATACAATGGATTAAAGACAATCTCTTTAACAAGTGGTGCTGGGAAATCTGGTCAACCACTTGTAAAAGAATGAAACTAGAACACTTTCTAACACCATACACAAAAATAAACTCAAAATGGATTAAAGATCTAAATGTAAGACCAGAAACTATAAAACTCTTAGAGGAGAACATAGGCAAAACACTCTCTGACATACATCACAGCAGGATCCTCTATGACCCACCTCCCAGAATATTGGAAATAAAAGCAAAAATAAATAAATGGGACATAATTAACCTTAAAAGCTTCTGCACATCAAAGGAAACTATTAGCAAGGTGAAAAGGCAGCCTTCAGAATGGAAGAAAATAATAGCAAATGAAGCACCTGACAAACAACTAATCTCAAAAATATGCAAGCAACTCCTACAGCTCAACTCCAGAAAATTAAATGACCCAATCAAAAAATGGGCCAAAGAACTAAATAGACATTTCTCCAAAGAAGACATACAGATGGCTAACAAACACGTGAAAAGATGCTCAACATCACTCATTATCAGGGAAATGCAAATCAAAACCACTATGAGTACCATTTCACACCAGTCAGAATGGCTGTGATCCAAAAGTCTACAAATAATAAATGCTGGAGAGGGTGTGGAGAAAAGGGAACCCTCTTACACTGTTGGTGGGAATGCAAACTGGTACAGCCACTATGGAGAACAGTGTGGAGATTCCTTACAAAACTGGAAATAGAACTGCCTTATGATCCAGCAATCCCACTGCTAGGCATACACACTGAGGAAACCAGAAGGGAAAGAGACACGTGTACCCCAGTGTTCATCGCAGCACTGTTTATAATAGCCAGGACATGGAAGCAACCTAGATGCCCATCAGCAGATGAATGGATAAGAAAGCTGTGGTACATATACACAATGGAGTATTACTCAGCCATTAAAAAGAATACATTTGAGTCAGTTCTAATGAGGTGGATGAAACTGGAGCCTGTTATACAGAGTGAAGTAAGCCAGAAGGAAAAACACCAATACAGTATACTAATGCATATATATGGAATTTAGAAAGATGGTAACAATAACCCTGTGAACGAGACAGCAAAAGAGACAGTGATGTATAGAACAGTCTTATGGACTCTGTGGGAGAGGGAGAGGGTGGGAAGATTTGGGAGAATGACATTGGAACATGTAAAATATCATGTATGAAACGAGATGCCAGTCCAGGTTCGATGCACGATACTGGATGCTTGGGGCTAGTGCACTGGGACGACCCAGAGGGATGGTATGGGGAGGGAGGAGGGATGAGGGTTCAGGATGGGGAACACATGTATACCTGTGGTGGATTCATTTTGATATTTGGCAAAACTAATACAATTATGTAAAGTTTAAAAATTAAATAAAATAAAAAAAAAGATTTCAAAAAAATATATATATAATAAAGTATTTTCTGTACTTAGCTCTCTAGACTTCAATTTTAGACCATTAAACATATTTTGAAAATAGTAAAACTATATAGAAAGACATTTTTGATAGTACTTGATGGGTGTCTCATTTTATAGGTAAGGTTGTGGGGCCTACACAGACAGAAACTTCCTTTATACAGTTATAAATCATGTTTTTACCAATTTGTAAAGTCATATTCTTAACAATAAAAAATATTATACTACAGTTAGTTCAGTTGCTTAGTCATATCTGACTCTTTGTGACCCCATGGACTGCAGCATGCCAGGCCTCCCTGTCAGCTCCCAGAGTTTACTCAAACTCATGTCCATTGAGTCAGTGATGCCATCCAACCATCTCATCCCTTGTTTTCCCCTTCTCCTTCTGCCTGCAATCTTTCCCAGCATCAGGGTCTTTTCAAGTGAATCAGTTCTTCACATCAGGTAGCCAAACTATTGGAGTTTCAGCTTCAACATCAGTCCTTCCAATGAATATTCAGTAAGGCTATTATAATCTAGTGGTTTCTAATTATTTCAATGCAATTTAATAGTTCCTTAAGCCATTACTCAGGTTTCCCTGGTAGCTCAGACACTGAAGAGTATGGCTGTCATGCAGGTGACCTAGGTTTGATCCCTGGGTCAGGAAGATCCCCTGGAGAAGGGAATGGCTACCCAGTCCAGAATTCTTGCCTGGAGGGCTATAGCCTGGTGGGCTATAGTCCATGCAATCGCAAAGAGTCAGACACAATTGCATGATTAACACACTGAGATGCAAGCCATTATTCAATAGCTCTTTAAAGTAGTTGAGGTCACCATGACACTTCCATATAGTTTTTAAAAAATTCCCAATTTTTAAAGTCAAAGCCTCAAGTGTATCTTCTTTTATAATTTATCTTCCCAACGATTTTACTGAAGAAATAACTTTTACATCAGGTATTGTGGATAAAGCTATTAATTCCCAATCCACAAATTATAATATATCTAGATTATCTAAATTATGAACATCAAATTTCTCATCAGTAAAAAGGAAATTATATGACATGGGTTTACAAAGAATTGTACACAGCAAAGTTGATATATAGAAGATCTGTATCTCAGTATTTGGTTTTTAGAAAATAAAATACTTACTTTCATTCACTCCCACCTAGTATTCTTCCACCATGTCACATTATTTTATGATTTCTATCATTCTTTTCTGATTTTTGACAAAAGTTCAATTCTATGTTAAAAATTATAAAGCAAGATAGTTTTTTTCTTCATTATCAAAGAGAAAAATTAATGGGTATTACTCTACTCAAGTTGAAATCAAGATTTCTCAGAGAAATATCAACCAACTTACATATGCAGATGACACCACTTTAATGGCAGAAAATGAAGAGGAACTGAGAGCCTCTTGATAAAGATGAAAGAGGAAAGTGAAAAAACTGGCTTAAAACCCAACATTCAGAAAGCAAAGATCATAGCACCCATTCCCATCACTTCATGGCAAATAGATGGGGAAAAACTGAAAACAGTGACACATTTTATTTTATTGGGCTCCAAAGTCACTGCAGGTGGTGATAAAGAGGGTGACACAGGATGAGATGATTGGATGGCATCACTGACTCAATGGACATGAGCTTGAGCAAACTCCAGGAAATAGTGAAGAACAGGGAAACCTGGCATGCTGCAGTTCATGTCAGTAACCCTGGTTAAAAGAATGGAGGACAAGCTATGTTATCAATCCATTCAAGGTCTTATTGATGACATCACCAACCTCACTGCTACATGTAGGGTCATAGAAGTTAATAAATGAGATCTAATTTCTCTGGGCCTTCAATATCTAACTGAGAAGAGAAACATGAAAAATACAGCTGGTGTATATTTTGATACAGGCAATATCAACTGAAGTACACCACACAGTAAGAGAGGGTATTAATTCAAGTTTGGGGTGAGAGGTCAGAAGACTGGGTAAGGGAGAGCATTCAGCAAAAAGTGATCCATTGCATGGAGTGAGTAGACTGTACCAAAATACAATAAACAAAGTAAATAGACCTCTTTACAAATTAATTTTGAAAATACTATTGGAAGATAGAATAATATCACATATCTATAATATATATCCACAGATGTTCATAAACATATAGACATAGACACCTTGTGATTTTCACCCCAAAATTTTCATCATGAAACAAGTGCAACAATACCAAGCTCACCAGTTTGTAAGTAAAAATTGAATCCAAGCTGTGTTTCTGGCAGAGGGAACAAGTTAAGATACCTGCTCAAATGGCTAAAACTTTTTTATTAATGTTTGTAAAGAAGATTTTTAAGAGATTTGTATTTGTACTTGATGAGTAGTCTTATGGAGGCTGTGAACTAGATTTGGACAAGGGAGCTTCTGTAGCAGTCTGCATATTAGAAAGCCTCTTTTCTTCTTCTTCTTTTTTTTTTTTTTAAGTTTTAGGCAATAATCGTCAGTGTTTTAGTTATCTCTTGGGTTATTTATATTTTGAAAACATAAGATTTACATCTTTGAAGGACAGAGAGAGAAAGCAAATTTTCTTAAAAGAGTTTTGGAATATATTTCTCTTTTATCCAAAGTCTAGGGTTATTACTAGGCTTTCCACATGACTCCATGGTAAAGAATCTGCCTGCCAGTGCAGGAGACATGGGTTTGACTCATGGTCTGGGAAGATCTGCTGGAGAAGGAAATGGCAACACACTCCAGGATTCTTGTCTGGTGAATTCCATAGACAGAGGAGCCTGGCGGGCTACAGTCCATGGGGTCCCATAGAGAAGGACACAACTGAGTAACTAATACTAACACAACATGCATGCTGCTGCTGCTAAGTTGCTTCAGTCGTGTCCGACTCTGTGTGACCCAAGATGGCAGCCCACCAGGCCCCGCCGTCCCTGGGATTCTCCAGGCAAGAACACTGGAGTGGGTTGCCATTTCCTCCTCCAATGCATGAAAGTGGAAAGTGAAAGTGAAGTCGCTCAGTCGTGTCCGACTCTTAGTGACCCCACGGACTGCAGCTTACCAGGCTCCTCTGTCCATGGGATTTTCCAGGCAAGAGTACTGGAGTGGGGTGCCATTGCCTTCTCCAAACACAACATGCATAGATACGTATAAATAAGTAGAATGATAAACTGGTAACAACAACTTATATGCAAGTGGCACTCTGTATCACATTATACTATTTTTATTTTTAGAATAGTTAATTTAATGGGATAAAATGAACCATGAGTAAAATTATGGGGTAATTAGACTTATTTAAATATTTCATCCTGAGAGATTTAAATTTTAAACTGAAGCCTATTATACAGAGTGAAGTAAGCCAGAAATACCAATACAGTATATTAATGCATATATGTGGAATTCAGAAAGACGGTAAAGACGACCCTATATGCAATACAGCAAAAGAGACACAGATGTAAACGACAGACTTTTGGACTATGTGGGAGAAGGCGAGGGTGGGATGCTATAAGAGAATAGCATTGAAGCATGTATATTATCATATGTAAAACAGACGACCAGTGCAAGTTTGATGTATGAAGCAGGGCACTCAAAGCTGGTGCTCTGGGACAACCCAGAGAGATGAGGTGAGGAGGAAGAGGGGAGGGGGATTCAGGACGGTGGGACACGTGTACACCCATGGCTAATTCATGTCGATGTATGGCAAAAATAACCACAATATTGTAAAGTAATTCAGTTCAGTTCAGTTGCTCAGTCGTGTCTGACTCTTTGCGACCCCATGAATCGCAGCACACCAGGCCTCCCTGTCCATCACCATCTCCCGGAGTTCACTCAAACTCACGTCCGTCAAGTCAGTGATGCCATCTAGCCATCTCATCCTCTGTTGTCCCCTTTTCCTCCTGCCCCCAATCCCTCCTAGCAACAGAGTCTTTTGCAATGAGTCAACTCTTCACATGAGGTGGCCAAAGTACTGGAGTTTCAGCTTTAGCATCATTCCTTCCAAAGAACACCCAGGGCTGATTTCCTTTAGAATGGACTGGTTGGATCTCCTTGCAGTCCAGGCCTCCAATTAAAATAAATTAATTTTAAAACAAGCCCAAACAAAAGCAACAGAAAATAAGATAATGATAAAAAGTGTTTGGGATTATTTTTTTCCAGGATGCAGTTCTAAGTAGTGTCTCTTCAAATATTTATTTGATAGAAGACAAATATTTTTTAACTCTAATTTTCATATGAATTGGTCTATTTGGTAATGTTATTAAGCTTATGTTGCAGCGCTTTCAAAGGTCATTCTCCCCTTAATTATGACTTAAGCAAATTTGGTTCTATTTTATTTCCATACTTATAGAGTTAGTTATCAGCATCATTCTTTTTACTAAGTCTTCACATCATTTGATCCCTTATTTTAATACCTGTCTAGCTCTACTGGCTCTCATCATTCACTAAGATTTTTAAAGTAAAGCTCATGGGTGTTTCATCCCATTATATTTGCAAGAACACATGACTGACTTCAGAATTCTAGGGTCATATTTCTTCTTGGCAGAACTTTGTAGTAATTGCTTCATTGCCTTTTGGCATTGAGTGTTGCTGTGGAGGGTTCTCTACTCCTGAGGCACTCATTTTTAACAATTTTGGCAGTTTCTCCTAAGAATATGCTAGACTTACAATTCTTCTTACTGAATATTTTACTTTTGCAGTTGATTTTTTAAAATTTTCATATACTCTTATTTTTTATAGATTCTTCTACCTTTGAGCTGTATAGATTCCATAGACTTCTCTCTGAAGATAATTTCAAAAACTGATACATGACTTCTTCTGTTCCTTATGTTACATCTTTTATTATGGAATGATTTATAATTACTAAGGTTATTTGTCAAAGCTTGTCTATTCATGTTTAAGAGAGGGAACTACAGTGCTTACTGGAGGTAGTATGTGTGGGAGTGTGGAAGTGACTCCATCATATTCATATGGAGCCATATTCATAGATGCCTACCCTTGAGGAGAAGATTATGAAGGGCATGTATACCAAGGGGTGGGAACCTTGGAGATGATTTTAGAATTCTGCTCACCACAAATTGCAAAATGAAAGTGATGACAAATCATGAAAGGAAACATATGCTATAAACTTGATGTTTCTGAAGAAAACAGTAGAACAAAAGAGATGCCAAAGAATTTTGGATTTTTCCCTACCCTCAAAAACTACAGAAGGCAACAAGAATAAGACATAACAGACAGCTGAAGCCTCAATCTCTAATTTATGAGAACACTGATAAGGCAATCATAATTAATTTAGTTAATCAAAGGACAATCAATCTCAAATGTCTGCACATACTAGCAAGAAAAAAGTTTGTAAGTCCTGAAGAATCAACAAGAGTTAGGAATGAGGCGTGAGCACTACTGCAGTTGATGGTGGTTGGAATGAAAGTCCACTAAGGAGCAGAAAGTTGTTCCACTTCTCAGCCACATCCCCCAAAGTCAAGTGCACACTATTTGCAGAACCATATATAGGATTAGGTATTTATTTTATGGTGGAATTTAATAATGGAAGTGCCAGACTTGGGGACACAGTTCAACAGAGCACAGAAGTAAGCTGCTAGAGTGCAAAACAGAAAGATGTACCCTTTACTGACATTAATTGTAATCTACCCCCGTAACTTCCATATGATGATGGTCAATATTATACCTCCATGCTAAAACTGGCCATACCAAGATACTAACATTCACGGTTACTCAGTTTTAAAGCCAACTAGTAACTTGTGCAGCCAAAGAGAAATCCAACAACAAACATGTAACATTAAGTTATGTTAGACTCCTTCATAAGGGGTAAAGAGTGATTCTCTTGCTCGCTTTGAATGAAGAGTCAAGTTGTGAGAGGGCAGCCATTCAGAGTTGAGAGTACTTCTGGTCAATAGCCAGCAAGAAAGTAGGATCTCTGTGTTACAATGCAAGGAATTAAATTCTGCCCGCAGCTATATGAGAACCACAGCCCTACCTAAACCTTGACTGCAGTCTGGCAAGATCCTGAGCAGAACACTCAGTTAATACTGCCTGGACTACTGACCCGCAGACACAGAAACTTCTTTTGTAGTCTTTTAAGCCACTGTGTTTGTGGTAATTCAGAGAAGGCGATGGCACCCCACTCCAGTACTCTTGCCTGGAAAATCCCATGGACGGAGGAGCCTGGTGGGCTGCAGTCCATGGGGTCGCTAAGAGTTGGACACGACTGAGCGACTTTACTTTCACTTTTCACTTTCATGCATTGGAGAAGGAAATGGCAACCCACTCCAGTATTCTTGCCTGGAGAATCCCAGGAATGGGGAGCCTGGTGGACTGCCGTCTATGGGGTCGCACAGAGTCGGACACGACTGAAGCGACTTAGCAACAGCAGTGTTTGTGGTAATTAGTTATGCAGTAGTGGAAAATGGGTGTTTGATCTTGCATGTTTGTGGTTTTATTTTTTTTTTCACTTTAACTTGGTATTATACTCATGAGAGTACATTTCTAATTGTGTGCATTGTATTGGTTGCAGATTGCTCAGGTGACTTTCATAATATTTTTGTTGTTATCTTCTCAAACTTACTATTTATTTAGTTGCCTTAAATTTCTTCTTTTAAAACAAAACTCTTTTTCTTCCAATTTATTGGTCTAATTATCTTTTATTTCCTTGTAACTGTGAAAGATTATATGTATGAATTTTTTCTTTGTTATTAATAAATTTCCTCCTGGAATGTTTTTTTCTTCATTAGCTTTTTGATTCACATCATCACTACCACCAGTCACCTCCCCTCTGCCTACTGTCTTCCCCACCCCCAGTATTTCATAATTCTAATTTCTTTCTGACTTTTGCCTGTCTTTAATGAAGTCATTTATTTAATTAAAAATTTCTGAAGTCACAGGCACATGAATTGGGAAAGTCCAGAGCTTTAATTCAAGTTTTGCTCTTTGTGTGGGTCTTCAGTACAAAAATCTCTTCTCTCCCATGAGTATAAATCTCATACAAATTCTGGCATTCAATTTTTTAATGCATTGTACTTCTAACCAAAAATATTTGTTGCTGTTGAATAAAAGTACCATAAATTTTCCAAATTTTATTCATTAGATACTATTACTTTCTCCATCTAGAGCTCTCAAACACATTATTTTTACATACTGTTAAGGTATCAATCACTTCAAAGATTTTGGCCATGCTTCTCTGTTTTTATCTCATATAAACAGGTAAACCTTTGACACATTTAAGGATTTCATATAAAACAAATTTTTGAAGAACAAACTTTCTCTTATTTCCTTGGGCACACTGACTCATCATTTCAGCTGATCCCTGAAGGAATCCATGACAAAATATTTATTATTATTTTTACCCACAGCAGCATGATTTAAACTCTAGTTATATAGGCTTGTAAAACAAATTTGTATAACCACAATGGGAAATGATCTTCCCAGTGGTACAGCTAAACTAATAAAGTAATTATGGCAAGGCTGAGCAGTTATAACCAAGCATTGTAAAGTCAATTCACATGTATAAAACCATAGAGACAAGAAAAATTTTAAATGTAATAAGATTAGAGGAATAAGAAGACATAAGGAGTTTCCACACTCTCCTACAGAGAGCTGTTATCTACCCACTTTCCCAGGAGCTCACCACGGAAATGTCTCATGTCAACTCATCAAGATTAAATATTTTAAAATGTCTTATGCAAAAAATATTGTGTTCTTTTAAAAGGCAGTAAAATTCTGGCACAGAGTGGGAGTATATTCTTCAGCAATATTTACAAATAATTTATAGGTTTATTTGCATAAGACCTAATTAGGGAATATTTTATGTTTCATTAGCTAAACAGTTGCTTCTGTACTTAGTCTAACACCAAGGCAGGCTTAATCCACTTAACAACTTTCAACAAATATTTATTGACAGACCCTTGTGGTTAGGGATAATATTAGTTGCTAGGGATACAAAATGAATATACACCAGCTCCTGCATTAAAAGTTTTTAAGGCTCAAGATAATAGGGACACATAGTCTTTTAGAATATATTTATTTATTCATTATTTTAATCAATAATTACTTGGTACCTACTAAACGCAAGTCACTGTCTATATTTTAATACATGCACAGTTTCTATGACTGTATGTATGTTTCATGTTATTTATTAATATTTTAAGATAATCTGCATTTATCCCTTAATAATACATAATAGTACCAGTACATAGTGCATTATTAATTTTTGAAGTTTTCACTCTTATCCATACATTGCCAGTGCTTATACATAAAATTCTTGTGAATGTCTTAGCCTCTGTCTGAAACCTACTTCTATTATGGCTGTATGTACTAATTATCTTTCAAGGGACAGCTCTAAGTCATACCCTGCACCCCACTATCATATCTATTCCTGTTTAGATATATGTATATAGTATTTTACTCTTTCGAATGCTCATAGTGTTCTTTCCGTGTCTTTTAAAGTTTGCTTTGCGTTAATGTGCATTGCATATTTACCGCCACCTTTATTACCATCAGCAATACCAGTGCTACACATTCAACATCCACCCGAGGGCCAACATACTTTATTTCTGTAAGACAGGACTCACATCGTATTAGTTTTGTGCTCCTGAAATCGAGAATAGTTTCTGGTACATAGTAGAACCCATTAAACTTTTGGCTTCTAATGTGAACGGTCTTATTGAGCTTGTCCTCAAATATGGGGAGAAAAAGGATACTGTAAGAACAATAGTAATAAAGGAAAAGTTAGAGCTCAAGTCCCATTTTGAGTTATACTAGCAATAAAATAATATTCATGTTTACCTAAAATAATTCCACTTTTTATAATACCCAAGTGTGACTTGCAATTATAATAAAATCTATCATCAATATCTTAACAACTTGCTGTGTATAGATAACAGAATACATATGACATGAATCTAGTAAACATGTCATCTTTATAATTTTTATATCTATTCTATTGTATACTATTTGTTTAGTTTCTCATTCTACTAAAATAATTTTTAACTTTATTTTCTGAAATTTACATTTTTAAAAAGCAATTTTGCTTATGAAAATGTAGAAGAGAAGATTTTTTGAGGTACCCTACACAAGTGTTTTTAAATATATTTTTAAAATTTTCAAGATATAAGGAGACTCTCCAGGGACAAAAATAATTATGAACTGAGTGAGGAGTAAGCATAAATGAAATCAAGGGGTTGGACTGAAAACAAAGGCCTATTGTCAGCAAAATAACCTGGAAACTAAGCTTTTAGACAGCTATAAATTAATCCCAGATTAATTCAAGGACACTAGAAAAGAGTAAAATATCTGAGTTGTGACCTCTATTTACCAGTTATAATCAATTTATACTCCCTGTTTTTGGCATACAAAGATAAAAAGAAAAAGAAAACCATATTTAAACTTATGTTGAATAGCATATTTAAACAGGCAAGGTATTTTTATAGAAATAAGAACAAATCCAAAGTGAAAAAGACAAATGACTAATAGATTTAGATAAGCAAAGGACATTAGATTTTATAATAACTCAGTTCAGTTCAGTCGCTCAGTCGTGTCGGACTCTTTGTGACCCCATGGACTGCAGCATGCCAGGCCTCCCTGTCCATCACCAACTCCTGGAGTTTACTCAAACTCAAGTCCATTGAGTTGGTGATGCCTCAAATATTTAAAGAAATAAAAGATGAAGATAAAATAAGAATGTAAGGAAGTATTGAAAATAACAAAATGGATTAAGAATAACATATACAAATTTAGAAATAAAATATATTATCATATCTAAATGTTTTAACGAGGGCCTAATTAAAAGAAGAAATGGAAATAAAATCTGGTTTTGTTGAAAAGACCAGTGAAAGTGATAAATCTTCAGCTAGAATAACCAAGAAAAAACAAGACACAAATAACCACTATCAGAAATGAAAGACTGAACACTAGTACTGATCCCGTGGGTTATTAAGATAATAAATGAGCCAAAAAGGGTAATAAAAGTTAATAAAGGAATAGTGTGAATAAAACTATGCCCATAAATGTTATAATATAGATGAAATGAACCAATTGTTTGAGAGACTCAAACTACCAAAACTAACAGGAAGATAAATAGATTATTTGGAATATATATATATATATATATTCATATATGTATAATAGACATATACATACATATATATTCAATGATTAAGAGTCTTCTAAAAATTAAAGCATATTTGTGTGCCTGAAAAACTTCATTTTTTGACACTAAACTCTAAGGTGATAGAATAATTTGAATAGAAAACATTATCTTTGAAGTGACTATATAATTGCCCCCAATGACAATAATTTAAAACAGAAAGTCTTCTTTATATTTTGCTGGAAAATTTAAGACTATTTAGCCTCCAATGTAAAAATAAATAGTAGCTAATACATCGGAGAAGGCAATGGCACCCCACTCCAGTATTCTTGCCTGGAAAATCCCATGGACGAAGGAGCCTGGTGGGCTGTGGACGGGGTCGCACAGAGTCGGACCCAACTGAAGCGACTTAGCAGCAGCAGCAGCAATACTTACATAGCACTTTTTATAAACCAGGAATGACTAAGTATTTTGCCTATACTATAGTTGTGCAGTGGTAAAGAATCTGTCTGCCAATGCAGGAGATGCAAAAGATGCAAGTTCAATCCCTGGGTTGGAAACATCCCCTGGAGGAGGTCGTAGCAACCCATGCCAGTATTCTTGCCTGGAGAATTCCATGGACAGAGGAGCCTGGCGGGCTGCAGTCCAAGAGTCCACAGAGGTGGACACAGCTGAGCACACACACATCCCAATAGTTAGCACAGGAGGTAGGGGCTATAATTACTCTTGTTCTACAGATGAGGGAACAGGCACAGGGAAATTTCCAACTCACACCATTAGGAAACAGCAGAACTTGGATGCAAACTTAGGCAAGTGGCTTGCTAATCCAAATTCTTAACTCCCCCAGAAAGGATGGGGCTATACAGGAAGACAAAGACAGTTAAAGGAAACCAAGAAAGTTGTAGTCTAAGCTCATGATCTGATGTGTATAAATTCTCTTTCATGGATTTGATAGCTGCTACCCACTCCAGTGTTCTTGCCTGGAGAATCCCAGAGACTAGGAAGCCTGGTGGGCTGTCATCTATGGGGTCGCACAGAGTCGGACACTGAACCGACTTAGCAGCAGCAGCAGCAGCAGCAAGCATTCATTAGCTTATATTTAAAACAATGTTTCTGTCATTTTCTTGTTTTTGGTAAGAAACGGACAGATCCAGCATGTGTTTAGTCTATCGCACTAGAAGCAGCATTAGGAAAATTTAGCCCATACAGAGCAAAGAATGTCTTTCTGTTGCCTTCACAAAATGAATGACAACTTGGCAGGGTGTAAAATTCTTGGAACACAAAGTTTTTCTCTAAAATCTCTATATATGTTACTAGAATCTGGCATCTGATTTCCTGACCAAATTTACATCCTTTATTTTCTCTTAGCTTGTGGTTTTATGATGTCTCTCCTTAACTTATCCTAGATTTTGAGAAAATGACAATTTATAAATATTGCTCAAATATCAATTGTGTATTAGATACATTGTCAGCATGGTAGTAATCAACCAATTCATGTTACCCTTTTTTGTGATATGAATATTGTCACTCAGACTTTCTGTTTTGATTCGGTATATCATTGTTCCAGTGTTTTTATTTAATTGTGTGACTTTTCTTTCAGCTGTGCCTACTGAAATCAGCATAGAGTTCCAGTTTAAGATTGCCTTTTTGACTGGCTTTGTCAGATGTTCCCAGGCTCTTTTGTCAGTGTATTAGGAACAGGGAGGCAGAAGCCAGTAAGACAAGAAACAATCAATAACCAGTTAGATTCAGGTATATCAGACTAGTGATTGCTTTTTACTTAGTCTAAGGATATAGTTTTACTGATGTCGAACTTGGCTCTTTGTAGATATTTCCTTAAATAGAAAAAAATAAGTGCATAGTTAGCTTTTAAAAATCCAGAATGATGACACAAACTGAAGCATAACAGGGCTGTGGCACAGCAAAAATTAAGCATGTTAGAATCAGCAAGGTCATCCTTGCACAGACTGTATTAATACCAGCTGTGTGTTTTCATTATAGACTCTAAGGCACCTTGGGAAGCAAAACTGGGACAAGCTAAATATGTTTCTATTCTCAGTAGCCACACAATTAAAGCTGGCTTTCAAGATTCTTAGTTAAATAAATCTGGATATAAATCTAGCCTAGCAATGGGCAAACTTTGTCCAGCCTCATCCATACTGTTTTGGCCAAATTTTTCTGTTTATAGCAGGTGTTTAACCAAGGAAATTGGCCTATTTATCTGGACATGGATAAAAACATAAAGAACTAAGCATGTTCTTACCTCTCCACCAACCTTCTGCTCACCAGTGCACGTCACTAAGATCCCATTCTAATTCAGAAATTATTTTTCTCAAGAGTGATGTAACTAACCATGGACATGTATATGATGACTTCAAGACAGTAATTTTCAGTACTTAATCTGTTAGTAGGTGTCCGTTTGAGAGACACATTTGAGTTGAGCTTTGGGCTCAACTGGTTTTAAAGCAAAACCAGCCCACAACTCAATACTCAATCTGTATGCAGGTCAAGAAACAACAGTTAGAAGCAGACATGAAACAACAGACTGGTTACAAATTGGGAAAGTAGCATGACAAGGCTGTATATTGTCACCCTGCTTATTTAGCTTATATAAAGAGTACATTATTCAAAATGCTAGGCTGGATGAAGCCCAAGTTAGAATCAAGATCGCTGTGAGGAATATCAGTAATCTCAGATACACAGATGACACCACCCTAATGGCAGAAACTGAAGAGGAACTAAAGAGCCTCTTGATGAAGGTGAAAGAGGAGAGTGAAAAGCTAGCTTAAAACTCAGCGTTCTAAAAACAAAGATTATGGCCTCTGGTCCCATCACTTCATGGCAAATAGATGAGAAAATGATGAAAACAGTGACAGACATCTTTTTCTTGGGATCCAAAATCACTGCAGATAATGACTGAAGCCGTGAAATTAAAAGACGCTTGCTCCTTGGAAGAAAAGCTGTGACTAACCTAGACAGCATACTAAAAAGCAGAGACATTGCTTTGCCAACAAAGGTCCATCTAGTCAAAGCTATGGTTTTACCAGTAGTCATGTATGAATGTGAGAACTGGACCATAAAGAAAGTTGAGCATGGAAGAATTGATGCATTTGAACTGTGGTGTTGGAGAAGATTCTTGAGAGTCCCTTGGACTGCAAGGAGATCAAACCAGTCAATCCTAAAGGAAATCAGTCCTGAATATTCATTGGAAGACTGATGCTGAAGTTGAAGCTCCAATATTTTGGCCACATGATGTGAAGAACTGACTCACTGGAAAAGACCCTGCTGCTGGGAAAGACTGGAGTCAGAAGGAGAAGGGGACGACAGAGGATGAGATGGTTGGATTGCATCACCGACTCAATGGACATGAGCTTGAGCATACTCTGGGTTTTGGTGATGGGCAGGGAAGCCTGGAGTGCTGCAGTCCATGGTGTCACAACTGAGCAACTGAACTGAACTGAACTGAAAGCAAAATAGGAGTGGCAAGGAATACATGCATGTGGGGTTTATAATCACAGAAAAATAAGAAACTTTATTCAGAACTGTTGCAGTACTAGTGTATTCTTTAAATAATTTTAAGTCATGTGTTTTGCCAGTAAGTCCATCTTCTCTACAAAATAGCTGAGGAAATTCAGGATCATCACAGTTGAGTTACTTGTCATAGATTATGCTGAATTAAGTGCCTGAATTGGGAATATAATTTATATAAAATAACTCTGACTGAAACATTTGTCACTCCATTAATCTCTAGGCTCAATTCACCTAATCTGGTTGATGAAGTAGTTTCTCCCCTCATGTAAAACCATTTAAAATTGTGATCAGCACTTAAAAGCAGAAAATCCTTCTTTGATCAAGCAAATTTACTTCTAAGCCTTCCAAGGTATTACAATGTGCTATGTTTTTTCTGACTTCTTCATTTACCATGCTGAGTACATTGCATCCTTTCATTGAATGCCATCAAAATACCTTATAACAATATTTGCATTACTTGGATAACTCAGTTACCTAATGGTTATGGCTGCTGATTTCAAGTTAATTTTAAATTGAAATTAGTAATTAATTGATATATTTCAAATTCATTTATAAAGCAAATGTTTATAATTAACCACCTTTTGGAAGTTATATACAAAATTTTTATTTTTAGATTCTTATTACATCTATATATGTATTTTGGTACCATGTAAAACTGTCTGTATACACTCACATATATTAAATGGTCAAAGACATATCAAATACATGTAAACAAATAAGAAACTCATAACTGCAGTAATTATATCAGATATAGTAACACCCTACCAAGTGCCATTTTCTGTATGTAACATATTTAAGTATTTACTCTATATACACATTTCAATGCTACTGGACTAGAACAATTTTTTCATTTTACGTATGTAAAATTTAGAAAGGTTAATTAACCTGACTGATTTCACATAGCCAAGCAGTGCTGCTCCAGATATTCAAATTCAATCTTACCTGACTTTGCAACTCACATGTCCTTCATTTCACTGCCCTTTTAGGGCATAGACTCTGTTATTACATCTTAGTAAAATATGTATACAGTCCTAACAGGTATAAAGCAAATTAAGTACAGTTTTGTGACCTGATTCACTCAAATCAACAGTAATCCCTTCTCATATTTCATGCTAGAGCTAAAGCAAATTATCTCAACTTTGAAATGGCATCACTTTTTCAACAACTATTAGAATTTTATTTTTGTACCTCCTGATGCTCCATGTAATAAATGAGTTAGATTTGAAAGAAGAGTCCATTTGTAGAAAACCATACAGATCTACTTCTGACATTATCTCCCAAGAACAAATGTTTCTACATTTCCTTACACTATCAAAACAAACATACAAAAAAAAAAGATGTCTTCAATATGTCTTGGTGATTAAATCTTAGATATGAATAAGTGGGGAAATACTACAAAAGCAGAGACACTGAAAAACTACTAGAATATGGTTAGGATGGTGATGTGACTGAGAAGTCCAAACATAGGCACAATATGGAAAAGACTGGGATATCTGAGTGTGTTGTTGACTCAAGGGGAGACATCTAATACACTCCCATATCTCTGAATGATTGTCATGTGCACACCACGTGCTGTGTCATCCCATCAATCTCACGTGGAGAGATATCTTAAGAAGCAAGTGTTGATATAACCATTGTGAAGAATGATGAGCACCCTCTGGTGGTCAAGTGGTCACTCTGATGGTCAAGTGGAATCTGGATAACAAAAAGTCAACCAGAATCATGTACCCAAGGCTGGAGGTGTTTTCTTTTTTATTTTCTTTCCATTATTCATCTACAAATTGCAAGATATACATTTAGAGTATAGGAGTCAGATTTGATTATATACCTTTCAATTCAAATCCTGACAGTCCCCTAAACTTTCAACACAAGACAAATACACTGATTCTAAACCGTAAGAGATTACACCTAGTATTCCAGGCATGAATAGGATGACATTTATTAACTCTCTTGAAAAATGAAAGAAAAAGGTGTGTGCAGAAAATAGAAACACAATTTTGACCTGTAGTTTGAACCTGAAACTGCTTAGGAACTAATGAACTCAGTTAAAGCAACACTGAGATACTCTGACACTTACGAAGGTAATTTTCTTGGAGCTTTTTCTTAGGACTTTACCTTTCACATGCATTTTGCAGGCTGTTCCAATCTTTCCTTTCTTCAGGATGTTTTTATTGCCTCTCATTGTTTATGTGCTTGTAGCTTGGTAGGCTGCAGTCCATGGGGTCACTAAGAGTCAGACACGACCGAGCAACTTCACTTTCACTTTCCACTTTCGTGCATTGGAGGAGGAAATGGCAACCCACTCCAGTGTTCTTGCCTGGAGAATCCCAGGGACGGGGGAGCCTGGTAGGCTGCCGTCTATGGGGTCACACAGAGTCGGACACGACTGAAGTGACTTAGCAGCAGCAGCAGCAGCAGCAGCAGCTTGGATTTTTAGAAAGTGTTCTTATTTTCCATAGTTTGACTCTCACTTATCTCTAGGGACTCAGCTGTCATTCTTTTTAAATTTTCCTGTTTCTCTGGCTTCTTTAAATAAAGACCTCACTCTATAGAGTGCCATTTACTGGGACATCAATCTGGGGGATCTTTCTTTTGCAGGGTATTTTTATGTCCATCCTGGACCCTTGAGTAGTAAGAACAAGTTTTATACATCAACTTATATCAATTATTTCAATACATGAAATAAAGTTCATAAAAACTTGAAGTATACTTGGGATTAGTGAAAAGTCATTCTTTCAGTGTTCACTGTCTGTGTACTCCAATTTATCTTAAGTTCCCTGTAAAAAGGATTTTTGTTGTATTCTTAATGATGGACTGGATGACTATGGTGTTGAAGCAGACTCTTGAGAGTCCCTTAGACAGCAAGAAGATCCAACCAGTCCATGCGAAAGGAAATCAGTCCTAAATACTCATTGGAAGGACTGATGCTGAAGCTGGAACTCCAATACTTCGGCCACCTGATGCGAACAACTGACTCATTGGAAAAGACGCTGATGCTGGGAAAGACTGGAGTCAGAAGGAGAAAGGGATGACAAAGGATGAGATGGTTGGATGGCATCACCAACTCAATGGACATGAGTTTGAGTAAGCTCCGAGAGTTGGTGATGGACAGGGAAGCCTGGCATACTGCAGTCCATGGGGTCGCAAAGAGTTGGACATGACTGAGCGACTGAACTAAACTGAATTGAAACAGGATTTTTGATGTATTCTTAATGATTTAGTTTAAATCTCTCCAGGTGAATGTCAAAATTCTAACAGTTATTTCCTCCCCAAAGAGAAGAGTCTGTACTTCAAAGGCAAAATGAAATGATAAATAACATCTGTTGGGTTTATGTTTTGAAGAGGTGATTTCTTGGAAGAGAATTATAAAGGGCAGAGAAAGAAAACCTTCATTTGTATATTAATGTTTTCTAAACTGCCTTATTGAACACAAAACAATTTTTGCTTAATATGTCTGTCTATCTGTCACTATCTATCTTTTCATTATCAGAGTAATATGAATTGGAAAACTGGGGTCGGTCTTGGAGAGTACAGGGAAAAAAGGGCAGAGTAGATTATTATGCTCCACTACTAGATCTGAGATGGTACTAGAGTGACTTGAAAGGTTTTCAAACTTTTTTTTTCTTTTCTTTTAGTTCAAATGACCAAAGTTGCAGCCTTAGGTGGGGAGTTGAAAGACAAGGAAATTTTGAATGTGGACTTCAACACGCATTTGGAATTCATACCAAAATGAGAATCAGAAATCTAAAACCTTTGCCCAAAAAGTTGAGTAATCATGATCTAACCTGACCTTGAAAAATAAATGCTTTATTCTCTGAGATTTATGATGAAAAGTGTGGGGTTGCAGAAATAGAGCACAACAAATATTTGAGTTCACAGATTAATTTCATGGTGTTTCTAGATGAAGAGCCTCTTGGCAGCAAAAGTGCAAATGAGTAACTGGGATACTAAAAGATAGGTATATGGCTTTCTAGATTATAGGAGCAAACATAAGCCGGCAACAGGGTGCCAGCCATAATACAAAGAGAAAATGCATCCCAAGAAAGCAATGATTATGCACGTAGAGAGAAGTTCAATCAATGTTGCCAAAAGGGCAATGCACAGTAGAGGAAAAAGCAAGGTGGGCACATATCCAGGCATATGGAAACAGCATTAATTTGGGATCCAACCTGTGTGATATTCACTGCTCACATACCACTTGCCTTAGTCATGGATGATTCAAGACTGAGTGGAGCTGAACCCAAAAGATGCAGGTTTCAGTGGAGACAGCTGGACAAAGTAGGACTTGGCAGTTTAATCACTGGACTAAAAGGGATACCTAAAATTTATTTTTTAGACATGGACTAACGATTTCAGAGACCACAAAACTTGGTTAATTAAGAAATTAATGTGTCTTTTTTTTTTTACTTTACAATATTGTATTGGTTTTGCCATACATCAACATGAATCCACCACGGGTGTACATGTATGTGTTCCTAATCCTGAACCCCCCTCCCACGTCCCTCCCCATATCATCCCTCTGGGTCATCCCCCACCCCCAAAAAAAGAAATTAATGTTTATAGCAAGAAATGAAAGGCCAGCTTTGGTTCAAACATTATATGAAAGTACAGGACATGTAGTATAGCCCAGAAATAGAACAACAAAAGATTAAGTGTTTTTGAATGAAAATCAAGTGATAGAAACATGACTGCTGCTCCTGGTAAAACTTTCACCAGTTCCCTGGCGTCTAGTGAAGAGTAATTCACAGTTAACAACATATGAACCATACAGACAATTTTTGTTAATCATTAGTGAATTTTTCCTCTAGTATTATATCTTACTACACTACATCTGAAGTTAAAGAGCAGATGAAACATAATTTTTAGGCAGATTTAAAGACTCTAAGTGAAGTTAGTTTCAGAATTTTCAAGGACTATTTCAAATAAGTAGATCATGCATTTATATACAAATATATAAAAGTCTAGATTAGACCTTCCTCCATGTCATTGTATGTAGAGAAATGGTTCTTATTTTCAGAATAAAGTTTTTTTTTTTTTCCAGAATATGGTCCATAAATAGAGAGACAGAGACAGAAGAGAGAGAACTTGTTCTCTTAACCTGTTACTTAATTTTGTGCCTCAGAAAATTATTATTATTACCCTATTTTATGTTCTCTAAAAAAAAATGTCATCACCACCCAGGTCTCTGAGTTGCTGTGAGGTAGATTGTAGGTTGATATAAATTTTTTCTATGAAATGTTAATACATGAATACATTGACTCTTTCAGTGACTGTTAGTAAGCTTGACTTCTAGACAATGCACGCAAAGTTGGTTCTTCCTTTCTTATCTCTGCCATCCTTTTTAAAAAACAGATAGATGTGATTTATTGATCTCTTCTTCCACGATTGACTTTCTCTTGAAAACAAAGTAGAAATTAACACTAAGAAAGTGCTTTTTTTCTTATAACTATTTTAAAATATTCTTCTTTGTTATTTTATCAACAAACTCTGTCAAGTGTTTATGATGAAAACAGAGACACAGGAATATACAAGTTTCATCACTTTTGGCATTTTGCCAGTGGACAGTTAGTATCTAATTATGAGCCATAAAATTTCCAGCAATTTTGAAATTAAGAACATGGACATTACAAATTAGACTGCATAAAATTTCACAAAACCAGTGAGCTCTAACTGCCCTTTGTGGAAAATTTCTGAGATTGCGACTATGAGGCATGAGAAATTCACCAATTAAAGTGTCTTTAAATGTGGACACTGAAAAATATTTTAGAGGATAACAAATGCAATTAGTTGCCATTATTATCACTATTTTATTTTAGACAGCTATTAGTATAAGGGAAGAACTGCAAATTTTGAATTTAGAACATTATAAATTTGACATTCAGTTCCATTATATGCCAGATGTTTGAATTCAGCAAATGATTTAGCCCTTTGATTTTCAAATCTCTCATACATAGGAAGGAGAAGATGAAACATAATTTAAGGCTGTTATAAAAGTTATTAATACATAATTATATTAGTGTTTGGAACAATGACAGAGACTAGCTTTCATTATTAATCATGAAACTTGGATGGTAGCAGCTTAACAAATCCTTAATTATACATAATGCTTTCTAATTTACAAAGCTCTTTTCTTATGCATTACCTATTTTACATAAGGTAAGTGAAAAATATAATAACAACAGTTCACCTTTCTTGACTGCATGCTATATGATAGGCACATTACTGATCCTTTTACATCCATTTTCTCATCTCATTCTAAACTGAAACTTTGGTATAGGCATTATTAATATAAATCGTGATTTAGAGATAAGGAAACTGAGGCTTAAGAGATTAAGTTGTTCAAAGTTCCCAGTAAGTGGTGAGCCAAAATTCAGCATCTCGTTTCTGATATCAGAGCCTGAGTTTGTAAGCACTGAACAATATTACTTGCTGAAATATATGACTGAATTAAACGAGAATATATCTCATACAAATGGTGCTGAGTTTAGGTGCTCTTAGTAGAATTTATATTATTTCTGTATATTTTCTGGAAGATTTTGAAAAACTAAAAAATATTTTTATAGCATGCAATGACCTTTCGGAATCTAGGAGCCACAAAATAATTGATAGGGGCTTCCCAGGTGGCTCAGTGGTAAAAGATCCTCCTACCAATGCAGGAGAGGCAGATTCAATCCCTGGGTTGGGAAGATGCCCTGGAGAAGGAAATGGCAATCCACTCCAGTATTCTTGCCTGGAAAATCCCATGGACAGAGGAGCCTGGCGGGCTACAGACTGGCGGGCTACAGCCTGGCGGGTTGCAAAAGTGTTGGACACAACTTAGTGACTAAACAACAAAATAATTGATAACTTTGCCCAGTTAATTTTCAACATCGATATTATGTTCATCATCAGATTCAGAGAGGCATATATGATGATGCAAAATAACTTTGCTATGACTATTTATATTTTGAGAGATACAGGTGAGAGAAATAGCTGAAATTAAATATAAGTCATATTAAGAAATATAATACACTTGTATTAGGGCAAACAATTATCTAAGAGCTTCTTCAATTATTTTTTCTAATAAAATATAGATTATATTCAGCATAATATAGGTCTATTGATAAGGAGGGTACTTCATTATTTGACTATGAATTTCAACTTTTAAGCTTGTGATACAATGAACTATAATTTACTTACTTTGCATTTCCAAGTGTGAAGTTCTGGTTCAAAAAAAGAAGACTATCACATAAATAATACTGTTGCACAATACATATTAGTGACTATAATTATGTGTTATGCCATTTTAGTTACCTGCTTATCATGCATTTGTAGATATATTTCTTATGGCTACATTACTGCAAGGTTTTAGGCTATTTTCTGATCTATGAAGGCCTACTGCAGCCAAGAAAACTTCCTTGCTTTGGAATCCTTCCATTTTTTTGACATTAATATTATTTTTAATATGTTAATATCTATAGTTTATAATATCAAAGTACCAAAAAATCCCTCAAAATAGTATTTTTTTTTTACTTTCCTTCAATTAAAAAAATATATTTATTAATTTCCAAGGCACAGTTTGTGTTTCCTGGGGAGAAAACCCGGTAATGGAAATCTGTGTGCAGAGACTTTACCAGGAGAGTATTCTTGGGATCACCCTCTGCAGGGGAGAATGAACAAGGAGAGAAAGAGTACTTCCCTTATTTGGCAGGAAGAGAAATACTCTGAAGCAGTATCAACAAGGATTCAGAAAATCCTAAAGGGTTTCCGGAGCTGGATGAGCCTTGCTGAATTGTGGTGCACCGGGGCAAGGTGACTGGCTCTTTTATAGCCCTCTCAGCCGGTCATTGCATGCAGGCTGCATCTAGAAGAAAGCACGGGCTTGTGTGAGGTGTCTACTCAGCTGAGGGCACTTGCCCACTGGGGCATAGGGTGGGTGTTGCCCAGTGGCAGTGGCAGGTAGTCCTTAGTTGTCAGCTTTCCTTGGAGAGCACCTCAAGTGAAGGGAACCGACTTGTCCAATGCCAGGACACATTTCTAGTGACCTATATTGATTGACTGATCAATATAAGGGTAGAGAAACCTCTGATATGAGCTGAATTATAGCACCACCCTCCAATTTATGTTGAAGCCTTAACTATCCCCCATATATATGGCTGTACTGAAGATAGGACTTTTAAGTGAGGGGAAATCTCATAAGGGGAAATCTCTGCTCTGGTAGAACTAATGATCTTTTAAAAGAAGAAAAGAGACCAGAACTCAGTCTTGTTTCCTCATGTGAGGATACAGAAGTAAGGTAGCCTTCTGAAACCAGGAAGAAATCTCACCAGAAACTGAAACTGCCAGAATATGCCTCTTGGACTTCTCAGCTTCCAAAACCATGAGAAAGTAAACTTCCTTTGCAAAACTACCCAGCCTTGATAGTTTGTTGTGGCAGGCTGAGCTGACTAAGACATTCTTCCACTCTTAACTTATAAGATTTCTGATTCTATTTTCCAGGCAACCGTATTTTCATGGTTGGAACTGGAAGGGGTATGAGAAAACAGCTACTGGAACATCCATTACCCAGCCAGAAAGGAGGACTACATTACATGTGGTAAGTAAAGCACACATCACCTTTCGCACAAAATAGTGATGCAACTGTCGCAAGCTTTATCATTGGTAGATAAGGTGGTAGAGCAGAGAAAAGAAATTCATGGGTGCAGTTTATCAAGGGTATGAGTGAACTGGTGATTGAAAGAACAGTGGAATCAGATGGGTATTGCTAACAAAAAACGATAATAGTTGAGATCAGTTAATTGGCATTTCAAAGCTAAGTGTTAAATCCAGAGAACTGTTTTCTTTTTTAAAAAGTTTCCGTTTATTTTTTATTAAATGTAGTTTGTTTACAATTTTGTGTTAATTACTGCTGTAGAGCAAAGTGAATCAGTTATACATACACATACATTATTTTTAATATTATTTTCCATTATGATTTTTCATAGGCTATTAGACATAGTTTTTTGTGCTCTACAATAGGACCTTGTTATTTACCTGTTCTATATATAAAAGTGTACATATGCTAACCCCAATTTCTCACTCCATCCTTCTCCCAAACCGCCCTGCTTGGCAACCACCAGTCGGTTCTGTATTTAATCCAGTTTCTGTTTTCTCTGTAATTCTGTTTCTGTTTCAGAGACAGAGTCATTCGTGTCATATTTTAAATTCCACATTTAAGTCATATCATACAGTATTTGTCTCTCTCTTTCTTTTTACTTTACCAGTATGATAACCTCTAGTTGCATACATGTTGCTGCAAATGGCATTATTTTTTTTTTTTTCCTGGCTGAGTAGTATCTCGTATACTGGATCTTCTCTTTCCATTCATCTGTTAATGAACATTTAGGTTGTTTCCATGTCTTGGTTATTGTGGATAGTGCTACTATGAACATGCTGCTGCTAAGTTGCTTCAGTCGTGTCAGCCTACCAGGCCTCTCTGTCCATGGCATTCTCCAGGCAAGAACACTGGAGTGGGTTGCCATTTCCTTCTCCAATGCATGAAAATGGAAAGTGAAAGTGAAGTCTCTCAGTCGTGTCTGACTCTTAGCGACCCCATGGACTGCAGCCTACCAGGTTCCTCCATCCATGGGATTTTCCGGGCAACAGTACTGGAGTGGGGTGCCATTGCCTTCTCCGACTATGAACATAAAGGTGCACAATTTTTTGGAATTAAATGTTTGTCCAGATTCATGCCCAAGAGTGGGATTGCTGGATCATATGGTAGTTCTGTTTTCAAGAGTGCTCCCTGGTCCTTGCCTACAGGAAGCTAAGGCGATTTATTTGATTAACTGTACACGAGGTAAAGAGAAATATTACAAGTTTTTCAGCACTGTTGAACACAAAACAAAGTTGACCAAAGTGTCATCAGGGATTCTCTATAGGAATGGATCCACTGAATACTAGGCCCACCCTATGGTCAATCATATAATCCCCAAAGAGATGTGTGTATTAGTACAAGCTTCCCAGTCTTTGGGATAGAGTTATGACATTGAGGAAGGCCACATCGAAGCCATTAAATTGATCTTCTCACTTCAGCTAAGATGAAAAAGTTAAAAATGTCACATCTCAGGTTAAATGGCAGAAATTAATATCACTTTTAAACACATCAAGGATATAGAATTTATTCTTTTATCTTTACAAATTTCAAAAGTCCCTACAAACAAGCAAATGGATTATGGAGAATAATAGTGGATTCCTCCAGATGCAACCAACTAGTTAGTAGCTCAAATTACTGCTTCTGTCCAGATGTGGTATCCTAGCTATAAAAGATGACTATGACTTTGATACATGGCCTACAGCCATCCATGGAGAAAATGAGTCCACCCCTATCAGAAAAGATGATTAAGCTGGTTGCATTTACATGGAACTGACAACACAACACATTTCAAACTTTGCTCTGGAGGTTTGTTATGTGCCCGGAATTCTATCACAATATACTCTAAAGAGATATGGAGCATCTGGAAGCTTCCTAACATAATAAAACGGTGCATTGTGTCAATGAAATTATATATTCAGACCAATGAGCAAGATATGGTTGGCGTGATGAGGTCTTGGCAAGACATTTGGCATCCAGAAGAATATTCAAGGGCCTGCCACATCAGTAAAACTTTTAGAGGAAGTAGAGGTCTAAGGCATGCTAGAATGTTCTCCAAAAGTAACAAAGCACTTATTCACCATGTTCATCCTAAAAGAAGGAGGTTGCTTTCAGTTTCTGAGGCATAATATTGTATTTTACACTTGGGAATACTGCTTTGACCTGTATACTGGGTGACACAAAAGTTTGCCACCTTCAGGAGCTCAAAGGAAGAAAATAGTTTGCAACAGATGTAGGCTGTACTAAAAGTAGTCCTGATGTTTGGCCCGTATGATCCAGCAGATGCTGTGATGTTACAAGTATCATTGATGGGAAAATGTATTTTGAAGAGCTTATTATAAGCACCCCCCCCCAGAATAATCATAATGCTATTAAGCATAATTAGAATTACTGAGATTCTGGAGCAAGACCATGACAAGCACATGAAAGATTATACACATTAGAAAAATAGCCCTTGGCATGCTATCAGATTCTGCTAGAGTTAGAGGGCGTGACCGTGAGTCATCAAATGATTTTAAAGCTCTGAATGCCCACCATGGGCTGGAGTTTGTGAGATCCACAAAGTCATAAGGTCAGGAGGTCCAAACAACCAAGTAGATAAGCTGGCAGAGCTCAGTTCAGTTCAGTTCAGTCGCTCAGTCGTGTCCTGCTCTTTGTGACCCCATGAACCACAGCATGCCAGGCCTCCTTGTACATCACCAACTCCCGGAGTCCAGCCAAACCCATGTCCATTGAGTCAGTGATGCCATCCAACCATCTCATCCTCTGTCGTCCCCTTCTCCTCCTACCCTCAGTCTTCCCCAGCATCACAGTCTTTTCAAATGAGTCAGCTCTTCGCATCAGGTGGCCAAAGGATTGGAGTTGCAGCTTCAGCATCAGTCCTTCCAATGAACACACCAGACTGATCTCCTTAAGGATGGACTGGTTGGATCTCCTTGCCATCCAAGGAACTCTCAGGAGTCTTCTCCAACACCACAGTTCAAAAGCATCAATTCTTCTACGCTCAGCTTTGTTTATAGTCCAACTCTCACATCCAGACATGACCACTGGAAAAATCATAGCCTTGACTAGATGGACCTTTGTTGACAAAATAATGTCTCGGGTTTTTAATATGCTGTCTAGGTTGGTCATAACTTGCCTTCCAAGGAGCAAGCGTCTTTTAATTTCATGACTGCAATCACCACCTGCAGTAATTTTGGAGCCCAGAAAAATAAAGTCAGCCACTGTTTCCACTGTTTCCCCATCTATTTGCCATGAAGTGATGGGACTGGATGCCATGATCTTAGTTTTCTGAATGTTGAGCTTTAAGCCAGCTTTTCACTCTCCTTTTTCACTTTCATCAAGAGGCTCTTTAGTTCTTCTTCACTTTCTGCCATAAGGGTGGTGTCATCTGCATATCTGAGGTTATTGATATTTCTCTTAATTCCAGCCTTGCTTCTTCCAGCCCAGCGTTTCTCATGATGTACTCTGCATATAAGTTAAATAAGCAGGGTAACAACATACAGCCTTGATGTACTCCTTTTCCTATTTGGAACCAGTCTGTTGTTCCACGTCCAGTTCTAACTATTTCTTCCTGACCTGCATACAGGTTTCTCAGGAGGCAGGTCAGGTGGTCTGGTATTCCCATCTCTTTCAGAATTTTCCACAGTTTATTGTGATCTACAGAGTCGAAGGCTTTGGCATAGTCAATAAAGCAGAAATAGATGTTTTTCTGGAACTCCCTTGCTGTTTTGATGATCCTTCAAATAGTCTATCTGGACGACCTAGTGTCGGCACAAGGGACTCATCTGTGACGTGGACATGGAGGCTGTGTACAGGCTGTGTGCAGGTGCAGGAGTATGAGCTCCCTGTGACCAAGACTGTAGAGCTACTAGTATCACTAAATATCCCAACTTTAACAGAACAGAGACCAGCACTTTCAAAAAAACCAACAGGTTTCCTGCGGGAGAGTTCTTCACATAGGACAATTTCTATTAAAGAAAAACCCAGTTTTCACATCCTCTGGATATGGTTTTGCTTTTCCTGTCCTCAAACACTTAGCAAGCACCACTATCTGAGGACTTACAGTGGTTTGGTCTCAGTGGTACATGAGCCCACACAGTATCATATCAGTTCAAATGATGCATTTAAGGCCACAGAGGTGTGGAAATGGGACCATAGCTTGGATTCTACCAGTTACATTGCATACTATATATGACAGAGACCCTCCAAACCTAATAGGAAGCTGAATAAGTCTCTTGAACATTCAGCTGAAACATTGCTTTATTAAAAAAAAAAAAAAACTTCATGAAAAGATGTAATATCTTCTAGGATATTGGTACCCTCTTTATGTTTTTCCAGCTTTATTGAAGCATAGTTGACAAATAAAAATTTGTATATTTAAAGTGTATAATGGGATGTATATATTGTGAAATGATTCCCACAAGTAACCTAAGTAACATATGCATTACCTGACATAGTTACCATTCTTTTGCATGCAGTGAGATTTTGAGATCTACTCTCCTAGTAAATTTCAAGTATACAATACATTATTATTAGTGTACTTTTATTATAAATATAAGGGAAATAGTTCACATATTCAGTTAATTGATATGACTGTAACTTAGGAGCTCTATAACTAAGTATTTATAATATTGTCTGATTAATCTCTATTTTTCAATAAAACATACATCCATGTGATTAATTTCCTTAGTAATGACATGAAGTAAAATTGAGTTCCATGTCAATCTTATTAAGCATTGTACTTTGGGAAGAGGTTAATTGCAGTCACATAGTTACATGATTTCAGAGCTGTCAGGAATCTTTGGAATCATGGGGTACAATTTCAATATTTTACTTAATAGAAGATGGACTCAGAAGTCATAGACAGATATTCCCTCACTTCCAGGACAGTACTCTCTTAGCTCTGCTGATCTGTAAGGAGATTTTCAATGAGCAGCTGTTCAGCCTGCTAAGATTGTTTTTCTTAAAATTGAATCTGGTTCCAATCAATCTGGATTTCTGAATTCTGTGATTGAAATTTTTTTGTTGTTGACTTGAAGAAGAAAACTGTTGTACTCAGCTGCTCCCTCCTATCTGCAGTATCTTATCTTACTCACCTTTTTGGCTCTCTAAATACCTTATCAATACTTAATGTCCTTTCCAGATTGCTCCATAAAGCAGGAAAGGCTTTATGAGAAAAGCTGTTCAATACATGTCCAAACCAAATGATGGTTTATGTCCTTTATTTTTGAATGAGTGGTATGGTATTCTGCAAATATCTTTTCTGTTTAAAGACAACTGGCTATAATCGTCTCCGCTGCCTCTTTCACTTTAGAGACTACTGAGTTCCCTGCCTGGTTGCCTCTCCTTTTGTTGATCGGCTTGTCCATGAAGTCGAACATTACTGGACTGTGCTATTCTCAGTTGCTATGAGTAAAGAATTGTAAGCAGGATCAATTGTGTGTCTAGTTTTTCCCGAGTACCATATGACTATTTAAATTTCATGACAAAGTTGAGAGAATTTAAACAGCCAAAGGAGTACATGAGAAATTCAACATTTAGACTTTAAGAACATATCAAAGAAATAGTAAATAAGGTCACTGATTATTTCCCAAATGATCACTCATTTATTTACTCACTTATTATTTAAGCAGACATTTACTGAACATATGCAATATATTAGACAGTCTGCTATTTATTGTCTAAGACACATGCAGGTAAGACATTGTGTACCATTGCCTTTAGTGAGATTTCATTATTTTATTCAATTAGATTACCAAGTGATGTTAGAGAAAGGAGAAGCAGAGGAAATGAGAACAGAGCATGGATTGTGTTCTGAGAAACCTTGATTTAAACAACAGGTAGAATACACAAAATGATTCGAAATGGAAAGCCCAAGAGTAAGGGACTTCGTGGGAGCCAAGTGAGATGCGTAGTAGGGAAAAAAAAAGGCGGGGGATGGTGATGAGTACAGGAAACACTGCAATACCACTGAGGAAAAACATGATAAGGATTTCAAATTAAGGAGTTTATTAGGTCAATTAAATGGAAGACCTTCACTAGAGATTTAAGAATTTGTGAAGAGGAAAGAAGAGAACAAAAATTGAAGTGGAACCCTGAATAAAAGTAATTGGTTGTTTTAATATTAGCTGTGTTCTTTATGGACTTCCCTAGTGGCTCAGACGGTAAAACATCTGTCTACAATGCAGGAGACCTGGGTTCCATCCCTGGGTCAAGAAGATCCACTGGAGAAGGAAATGGCAATCCACTCCAGTACTCTTGCCTGGAAAATCCCATGAACAGAGGAGCCTGGTAGGCTACACTCCATGGGGTCGCAAAGAGTCGGACACGACTGAGTGACTTCACTTTCACTTTCACTTTTAAGAAAATAAAAAAAATACTGATCTTTAAATACCATTAAGAGGAAATCAGTGGACAAGAGAGCACATAATGAATAAAGTAAATTCCTTGTGAGAGACCCCAAATTCAAGTGTTAGGTGGTAAAACAGATCTCCTTCTCTTTGTCTGGAATGAAAGGAGGGGCAGAGGCAAATCTCCTCTTGGTTTAAGAAAATCAGAAAAGTCCACCAGATAAAAGAAAAGCAGAATGCAGTGTAGGACAATTGTAGAGATAAATAATTGAAGAGCAGGTTGAAAGAACAGAAAAATTACTAGAAATAAAGTTACTGTGGGAACTCTTAAGTCAATGTTTGAAGAAGACCATAGATTTTTAATAACATTAGTCTGTTTGGTTACATGATTTATGTTTTCTCAAGATGCCTACATTCAAGAATCTCAAGGGTAGATATTTTTTAAGTGTTTTGGCAGAGTGAAGACAAAAAAGGTAAAGGGAAAAGGAAATATTAGATATGGGTGATATATCAGAATACTGGATTTGCATTAAAATCATTTATAGATCTATGTAAAAAAACAGACAGGGCTTCCCTTGTGGCTCAGCTGGGAATCCTCCTGCAATGTGAGAGACCTGGGTTCAGTCCCTGGGTTGGGAAGATCACGTGGAGAAGGGAAAGGCTACCCACTCCAGTATTCTGGCCTGGAGAATTCCATGGACTGTATAGCCCATGGGGTTGCAAAGAGTCGGACATGACTGGGTGACTTTCATTCTCACTCAAAAAACAGACAAGTTATACACAAGTTAAGATCTACCTTGTGGGAAAGCAAAGGAAGAAGAGATCAGAATATCTTTACAGCTTCAGAGTTTGAGTACATCAGGTAAAGACAATGCTTAGAATGAGCCCATAAGAATGAATGGACGACCCAGAGGGATGGTACAGGGAGCGGGGAGGGAGGAGGGAGGAGGGTTCAGGATGGGGAACACGTGTATACCTGTAGCGGATTCATGTTGATATATGGCAAAACCAATACAATATTGTAAAATTAAATAATAAAATAAAATTAAAAAAAAAAGAATGAATGGAAAGACAGGAGTTGAGTAGAATAATGTCAGAAACATGGTTAAGGAACTGAAAAACTAGATCATTAAATGGGCCTTTCAGCCTCATCTTGTTATTATAAAACAATCAACTTGTTTACACTAATAAAATTCTCATTTTCAGTATCTCCATCCATAAAATATAACTGAGGATATCTATGATTAATTTCAGCTCTAAATATAGTGTGGAAGTATGAATGCTATTCAAGTTTCACCAATGTGCATACAAAACTATTTGTGTTATTCCATCCCTGGAACTTCTTACACCAAAAACTTTTCTTTTGATAAATTTATATAGCTAATTCTGTTACCTAATTGTATTCACTGGCTTATAGAGAAAACTAGTGGATTTCTGGAAGAAAGAAAACAAAACGAAAAAAACCTTTGATTAATGTATTTATATTTACATTTGTGAGGGTCAGTGAAGCAGCGTTGGATGCACTTCTACTTCATCAGTCATGCAAATCACATTCATACTTTATATATTTCTTGTATTTATAAATTTTTAAGAACAAGTTAGGGGAGTTAATTTGATACCAGCAACAAAAATGGTTGATTCATGAACATTGAAAAATTGAGGAGAGGCCAACTGAGTCATTTTTTAAAAAGAGAAAGCAATCATATCAACTTTAAGAGCCCAAACTTAATCATTTTAGTTGGTGGTAAGTACAGAAAATAAAGCTGGCAAACAAGAAGACATTGAAAATTCTTTCTAAAAAAGCAGATTATAAGTTGAATAAATTTAATTTTGTAAGCCAAAATGATAAAGAGGATTTCATTTTAGGATTTTATAATTGCCATTTTGAAATGTATTGTCTTTTGGAAAGAATCTCCTGCTAGAACTCTCATTTTTAATAGATAAATTTATATCTATGTAGGTATAAAATGAAATTTTAAAAAATGACTGTTCACCATCTAATTTGCTAAAACATTTCAAAATCCATAGATAAAACTAATTTGACAAGCTTTGTTTTATAAACATATATTTCAAAGAAAGATACAATGATAGCAGCAAAAAGTTTTTTGTGAACATGTTGAAGCTAAATAATTATAAATTTCTTAAAAATAATAGAATTAAGAATATATCTTCTAATATAACTTACTTTGAATGCTTACCAATTATTTCAACACTTAGATATTTTCTCAATCAGGAATATATGGTCTATATAGAAGAGTAAGCTAAAGAAAGCAAAATATTATTTTTTCATTTTAAGTACAACTTTTAAGAAAATTATAGTATTTTTGTGAAAAATGTTTAAAATGCAAAAGTCACATGGAAACAAATGTACCTTGTTCAATAAAATACCAATAACATGCAATTAATGATAACTGATATGACTAAGAAACCAATTGCAATATGTCTATTTTTTATTTGAACTATTTGCAATATTGCATTAGTTTCAAACACACAGCAAAGCGATTCAGTTTTATATATGCAATATTGCATATATATTGATTTGCAATATTGCATTAGTTTCAAACACACAGCAAAGCGATTCAGTTTTATATGTGTGTATACATATTCTTTGCCAGATAAATTATAATTATAAAATATTGAATATAGTTCCCTGTTCAATTCAGTTTAGTTCAGTCACTCAGCCATGTCCAACTCTTTGTGACCCCATGGGCTTCCCTGTCCATCACCAACCCTGGAGCTTGCTGAAACTCGTGTCCATCGAGTTGGTGATGCCATCCAACCATCTCATACTCTGTCATCTCCTTCTCCTCCTGCCTTCAATCTTTCCCAGCATCAGGGTCTTTTCTAAGGAGTCAGTTCTTCGCATCAGGTGGCCAAAATATTGGAGTTTCAGCTTCAGCATCAGTCTTTCCAATGAATATTCAGGACTGATTTACTTCAGGATTGACTGGTTGGATCTCCTTGCAGTCCAAGGGACTCTGAAGAGTCTTCTCCAAACCAGAGTTCCCTGTGCTGTACAGTAAATCCTTATTCATTTTATATACAGTATTGTGTATCTAATAATCCCATATTCCTAATTTATCACTTCCCCCACCCTTTCTACCTTGGTAACTGCTATATTCTAAACAATATGCAGTTTATTTTTTAACTTTTTGTAGGTACATTTTTTAATTAAAAAATGTTTTAATATTTGAGTGGAGCAATATTTTCTTTAGATTCACCAATAAAATAACACCAGTTTGTCAATCAAAAAGTACATGATGTTTGTTGAGATATAATTGACATAATATGTATTTGGGTTTTACAATATAATGATTTAATATGTACATCATTTTATGTGTTTTTATTACCTTTTTAACTCTCAAAATGTCCCCATTTTGAGAATAAATTTTATAATTATCCTAACTCTGGTATTGAGAAGTTTAAAATAAGCAGTAGGGAACCACTGATAAGTTCTGTGCAGGCTTTGCTTCATAACATTTGTGCTTGAGAAGATAACTGCCGTTTATTCCTGGGAAAGAAAGAGAATTGAATCAGACTTTGAGGGATTATAACAAACAGAAATGTGCTAACTTAAACTTTTCCTTTTCTTGAAAATTTTAAAAGAAGGGCACTCCGAGGAATTAATAAAATACATCATATGCCTCAGCTAGCAAATCATCTAAATATTTTTTGTTTGTTTGCTCTGAAAAATCTATAGAGACACTTTTCTTTAGACTGAAAAGCATCAAGATGTTTTTTTAGTGAGCGCTGCAAATAAATTATCTTTGGGCAAAGGAAAGTATTCTAGTTGTACTTCACTTTATTCTGAAGTTGGAAAGTAAGAGCATATTGAATTTTCATAAGTCTGACAATTTTAAATTAACCAGGGAATAGCATTTTAAAGAAAAGAATTATTTTTATAATGGAAATAATACTTTTGTAGTGCAAATTACAACTCATGTGTTTTGTAAATTCACATTTACTAAATCTTTAACTAGCAGAGTGCACAAGTACTCAAAAATGAATGTCTTCCCAGAATGTTTTAAAAAATGATTCATTTAATAAGGAAAAATAATGAATGTTTGATCTGAGCAGGTACAGTGTTAAAGGAAACTGCCCATTCTGAGGAGGAATAGTAATGAATAAAGCATAATATGTATCCTTCAGTTCTCGAAGTAAACAAGCGGGCAGACACAGGCTGTGAAAAGCATCATAAAATGTTTTGGGTTGTGAACCATAAGTAGGAGGAAAGAAAGAGAAATTAATATTTCCAAATTCATTCATTTTGGATCTCAAAGCGTCTCATGGGAGAACATAGGATAGAAGTAGGGTTGCCAGATAAAATATAGAAGGCACAGCTAAACTCAAAATTCAAATCAAATGAATGTTTTGTTTTTGTAGAGGTGTGTGTAAGGCCTCCTTACATATGCTGCTACTGCTGCTAAGTCGCTTCAGTCGTGACCGACTCTGTGGGACCTCATAGATGGCAGCCCACCAGGCTCCCCCGTCCCTGGGATTCTCCAGGCAAGAACACTGGAGTGGGTTGCCATTTCCTTCTCCAATGCATGAAAGTGAAAAGTGAAAGTGAAGTTGCTCAGTCGTATCCGACTATTAGCAACCCCATGGACTGCAGCCTACAGGCTCCTCCATCCATGGGATTTTCCAGGCAAGAGTACTGGAGTGGGGTGCCATTGCCTTCTCCGTCCTTACATATAGAGTGTACTTATAAATACTTTTATATATGTATGCATATTTATTGTGAAATAATTACCACAATCAAACTGATTAATATACCATCACCTTATATAGTTTCCATTTTGTGTGTGTATGTAGGGAGAATAAATAAGATCTAGGGCTTCTGAAGTGACGCTAGTGGTAAAGAACCAGCCTGCCAATGCAGCAGACACAGGTTTGATCCCCTAGAGTAGAAGATGGCAACCCCTCCAGTATTCTTGCCTAGAAAATCCTATGGACAATGGCGCCTGGCAGACTACAGTCCATGGAGCCACAGAAAGTCAGATACAGTGTGAGACTGAGCAGGCACCCATGTTGTTAACTACACAATGCATTATATCCTCAGAACTGACTCAGTTTATAATGGAAAGTTTGTACCCTTTGACCAACATCTACCCATTCTCCACTCCCTACCCCCGAGTAACTACTAAAATACTCTTTGATCCTACGAGTTTGACTTTATTATAGAATCCACATATAAGTGAGATCATACAATATTTGTCTTCCTAGGTCTGGCTTATTTCACTTAGCATAATGTCTTCCAGGTTTATCTGTGTTGACAAAAACAGTAGGATTTCCTTCTTTATTATGGCTGAATATATGCCAAATTTTCTTTATCCATTCATCCATTGATAGACACTTAGATTTTTTTCTATATCCTGATTATTGTGAATAATGCAGTAAACATATGGGTACAATATGTTTTTAAGATATTTCACTTTCTTTGAATATATATCCAGTAATGGGATTTCCAGATATATGTATATGTTATATACATAGATGCTAGTTCTATTTTTAATTGAGGAATCTCCATAACTTTTTCCATAATGACTGAACCAATTAATATTTCCACCAACAGAGTACAAGTGTTCCCTTCTCTCCAATGCCTGTTATCTCTTATCTTTTTGATAACAGCCATCCTAACAAATATGAGATGGTGTCTAATTGCAGTTTTGCTTTGCATTTCCCTGGTGATTGGCAAAGCTAATTACCTGTTCAGGTACCTGTTGGTCATACACATGTTCTTTGGAAAATTATCGGTTTAGGTTTTTGCCCATTTTTATATTTGCTGTTGATGATGATAAAGATTATTATTACTATTGAATTTCCTGACTTATTTATATTTTGGAGGTATTAGCCCCTTATCAGATATATGGTTTGCAAATATTATCTCTCATTGCTTAGGCTGCCTTTTTATTTTGTTGTGCTAGTGAGGATTTTCATTACTATGTTGAGTATAAGAGGGCATTCTTTTCTTGCCCCTAATCTTAGAGGAACATCTTTCAGCATTTACCATTGAATATGATGTTAGCTATGGGCTTATCACATGTGGCCCTGATTATGCTGAGGTACAGTCCTTCCATACCTAATTTGTTGTCAGTGTTTATAATGAAAGGGTGTTGAAATTTCTCAAGTGCTTTTTCTGCATCTTTTGAGATGACCATATGAGTTTTGTCCTTCATTTTTTTAATGTTTATGGTTTCCTAATTTCATTTGTCTGTCTCTGTGTTCTGCTGTATCTCATATCTCATTATGCTCCTTCAAGATGATTATTTTAAATTCTTTGTCAGGCAATTCATAGATCTCCATATCTTCAAGGTCAATTACTGAATCTTTATTGCATTCTTTTATTGGTGTCATACCTGCTTGATTCTTTGTGATCTGTATATACTTTTGCTGGTGTCTGTGCATTTGAAGGAGCAAATCTCATCTGGTCTTTACAGATTGTACTCGACAAATAAAGACTTTTTCTAACCAATTTCCATAGCTGATGATAATATCTCTGAAATCAAAGTTGTCCTGTGGTGGATGCACGTTATGAGGCTATTGCTGAGCCTAAGTCCCTTTGTAGTTGGTGGGCCTGTTACCAGGGGCTCGGGCTAGTGTGAATGCTGTCTGGTTACTGAGTGAACAGTGTTGATCTTGATTGGTAAGAAGGTGCTAGGACAAATATCTGCTTCAGGGTCCATAGTGGGATCTGAAAACATTAGTCCTCTCATCAGGTTCATGGATAGGTGTGACTCCCACCAATTTCCTTGAAGAACATCTTCTAGGTCACTAAGCATGTCCCTGGGTAGGCAAGTCTGGCCCAAGAGCATGGCTGAGAAGGGGTCTGGGTCTCAGAGTTGTGTTAGGGTTCATAGCCCAACTTGAGACCTGATGTTGGAGGATGGATGGGTATGTCTCCTGTCAAGTCCCCAGGTGGCCAGGCATGCTCCCTGACCATGGCTGGGAGAGACTGGAGCTGAATTATAGGATTGTTTCAGGATCAGCAATGGGTTCAATATTGGTGGTCTTACCTCCAGAGGTATAGATATGTATGTCTTCTGATGGATCTCAGGTCTGGGTGGCAGAATTCCTCATGGGCTACAGCTGAAAGGGATAGAAGTCTATTTGCAAAATCATTTAAAGATCTGCTAACAAAACAAGTTTGGTTTGCCTGCCTCCAAAGACTCTGATGGACCTGTTTCCTAGAAAAATATTGGGTTTTCAGGACTACTTATGGGTGGTAGCTGGTGAGGACTATAGCCAAGAATAGAAGTGTTTTAGAATCTCTGGGAGTACAAACAGTTGTATATCCTGATGGGACATTGGGCTACCAGGACGGCTTCTGGACTGTAGCTGGTAGAGGCTGAAGCTCAGTTATAGGGAAATCTCAGAACCTACAGTCAGCTTGAGTTTGGCAGGCTTGCTTCCCAGCGCTCCCAGACCACAATCAAGAGAGTCTAGGGCAAGAGCTTCAGGCCAGATTACAGCTCACTTCAGAGTCTGCATCTGGGATTTAGGTCCGTGTGCCCATCACTATGTCATCAACAAGTGTGATTCCTTTAAGGCCCCATGGTGTATGGTGCTGCTGGCTGGATCAAGGCCAAATGAGGCTGTAGCCAAGTTAGGGGGAGTGTACAGCTGTTTCTCTATCTGTAACCCATACCATTATCAGCTGCCTAAGCATGGGCCTACTTTCTCAAAATAGCTCTCCTCAAGTTTGTACTCCAGCAAGATCTCAAGATCTCCTATCTGGACCCCTTTGCACATTGTTCATGGGGTTCTAGAGGCAAGAATACTGGAGTGGCTTGCCACTCCCTCCTCCAGTGGACCACATTTTGTCAGAACTCTCCACTATGACCCATCTGTCTTGGGTGGCCCTTCATGGCATGACTCATAGCTTCACTGAATTATGGAAGAATCCTTGCCACTACAAGACTGTGAAGGGGAAATTAAATTTTATTGGAAAATAGTTGCTTTCATTCATGCTAGATGTGTACGACTCTTTATGGCCTTATGGACTATAGCCCTCCAGGCTCCTCTGTACTTGGGATTCTTCAGATAAGAACAATGGATTGGGTATCCATGCCCTCTTTCAGGAGATCTTTCAAACCCGTGAAACAAAATCCCCATCTCCTACATTGGCAGGTGGGTTCTTTACCACTAGCATCACCTTCACTGACGACGCTAAAGCTTTTGACTGTGTGGATCACAAGGAACTGTGGAAAATTCTGGAAGGGATGGGAATAGCAGACCACCTTTCCTGTCTTCTAAGAAACCTGTATTCAGGTCAAGAAGCAACAGTTTGAACCAGACATGGAACATCAGACTGGTTCAAAATTGGGAAAGGGGTATACAAACTGTGTATTGTTACCCTGATTATTTAACTTCTGTGCAGAGTACATCCTGTGAAATACCAGCCTTGGTGAAGCACAAGCTAGAATCAAGATTGCCAGGAAAAATATCAATAACCCCAAATATGCAGATGATACTACCCTAATGGCTGAGGGTGAAGAGGAATTAAAACATCTCTTGATGAAGATGAAAGAGGAGAGTGGAAAAACTGGCTTAAAACTCAGCATTCAGAAAACTAAGATCATGGCATCTGGTCCCATCACTTCATGGCAAATAGATGGGTAAAAAGTGGAAGCAATGACAGATTTTATTTTCTTGGGCTCCAAAATCACTGCAGATGGTGACTGCAGCCATGAAATTAAAAGACACTTGCCCCTTAGAAGAAAAGCTATGACAGACCTTAGACAGTGTATTAAAAAGCAGAGACTTTATTTCTGACAAAGGTCCGTCTAGTCAAAGCTATGGTTTTTTCAGTAGTAATGTATGGATGTGAGAGTTGGACCATAAAGAAGGCTGTGCACCAAAAAGAATTGATGCTTTCAAATTGTGGTGCTGGAGAAGACTGTTGAGAGTCCCTTGGATTGCAAGGAGATCCAACCAGTCCATCCTAAAGGAAATCAATCCTGAATATTCATTGGAAGGACTAATACTGAAGCTGAAGCTCCAATACTTTGGGTACCTGATGGGAAGAGACAACTCCTCAGAAAAGACCCTTATACTGGGATAGATTGAGGACAGGAGGAGAAGGGATCAACAGAGGATGAGATGGTTGAATGGTATCACCAACTCAATGGACATGAGTTTAAGCTAACTCCTGGAGATAGTGAAGGACAGCAAAGCCTGGTGTGCTGCAGTCCGTGGGGTCTCAAAGTTGGACATGACTGAGTGACTAAACAATAGCAACAACAAAATTAGATCCTAAAACTCCTACAGAGAAACTTTTATCTGTGGGTGGCTTCCAAGTTATTGTTGCTGAGAGGGGATATAAGTGAAGAATCTTTTTTTCTGCTATCTTGCTTAGGCAAGGTTCAAGGAAGGCAATTTATAGTAAGCTGAAACAACTAGACATCTCAAACTCATTAAAAAAAACCTCTTGTAATAGATGATGTCCATTCTTAATACATATATCTTCAGCTTTATAAATTACATAAGAATCCATTTTTAGTCTTTTTAAGAGACCATTTTGAGGGCATTTTTCTTTAATCAATTGAAATTAATATCAGAAATTTATAGAGAGCAAATCAAATCAGTGTTCTCTGCAAATATATTTGGAAATATAGTTAAAGCAACATTTACATTTGGTGACAAGTGTCTTTATAAACAAAAATAAACAATGGCCTAGCTAAATGCCTGTCACATACAGAGAATTATTTGTTTATTCTAGTAATGGAGTCTTTTGCTAAATTCTAATAGTCTATGTTGAAATATATAAAAAATGCAAAACAAATTAAAATATAAGTTACACGAGGTTGTTAACGAATAATAAAAATAAATGTATTCCCACTGCAAAAAAAAAAATCATCTTTATCAATAGGATATAAGAGCAGACTATTTGAATCATTATGCAAATAGAATCAGACTTTGAAATAGTTTAACTAAAAAGTTAACTTACTTCATGTACATTTCATCTTAGGCCCTCACTGAGAGGCTCTGCTAGCTTAGATTTTTGCCTTTGCATAAATAAGAACAGAAAGTTGCCTGTTCTAGGTGGGAATTTTCAGACACAGACACACTCCTGCCAAAAAATCTCAGGGAAACACTTGTCAAGAGAAATGGGTTGAATTCATACACATTTCACCCTCATGCCCAAGCCCTCCTGTGTAAGTTACTATGTGTACCACTGCATAGGTTGGCCAGGACTTGTTGGAAGCTTCCACTGAAAAACCCTTCTCTATCCATCCCAGGTAGACAAAAGTGAGTGGGAACAAACTTTAGAATAGAAGAATAACATTACCTTAGAAAAAAAAAAAAAAACACGATGAATCTAAAAGGTATGCTTATACAAGCAGACACACACACATCTACCTACCTACCACAAAAACTGTAAATTGACAGCAATAAAGCTTAATTTTTCATGTGGCTATTTTCAAGTGACAGGAGAGACAGAATTGACAGGAAGGCAGGCTAGCAAAGCAAAGGTCACAGTATTGGAAATGAGAGATGATTAGCACACTGAGGAGCATTTTGGAAGCAGGGCTAGAGAGAAAGTTTTAACAGCATTGCATTGCTTCTCTTCTTCTCATGATTGCTATCTTGAAATCCTCTTAACCCAGAGCTAAGTGGATGGCAGAATGATCCCTTGCTCCTCGCTAGAATAATATTCCATTGGCCCTATATATACTATTGCAAATAAGAAGTATTTAGGGTTCAGACTTGCAGATGAATAAGAAAAAAAGAAATTACGTATGTGGAGAATTTATGAAAAATTCAGAAAGTAGCTACCAAAGATCTCTCTGGTGATTTAAAATCTTTCATTTATTTAAAGGGAACATTTTCAAAGTAATTCATGAATGGAATTAGTATGAAAAAGTAAGCTAAAGTTACTGTAAATTTCAAATGATTTTGTTTGACATGGTTATTAAATTAAGAGTGACAAAGTTAAGACGTTCATGGAAAACAAAACAGTACTGTTAATATTATCAGAAATGGCAAGCTTCTTCATAAAAGAACATAATTTATTTTCCTCCCTTCTGAATTCTGTAAATTTTTTTTCTAATCAGTGTCTAGTGTTGAAATAAACAATTAACAATTTAGTCAATAATATCAGTGGGAAGAGAAACCTAGAGTAGGGATCAAGATTAACAGACAGAATTGAGAGGAAAATCAAATCTGCAGAATGTGTGCTAATGCTCATTGTGTCCATCATATGTCCTCCTGGGGTGAAACCAATCAGTGGAAGTTGATTTTCCCCTTGATCCTTAGGTGAAGATTTTACTGTGCTTCTTACAAAAATAGAATCACAGAAAAGAGAAGGGTACTCATCTTTGCCACTGACCTTTGAAAGGAGAACTTGATAAATGTGGACCTCAAACTGACACTGATAAATCAACCAGTCTCAGACTTAACACTACATTCTTAAGTCTCTTAATAGCTCATAATTTTCTGTTGAAAAGAATGAATAGAATAATTTTGGTAACATACAAATTTAGAATGCAACTTCCTGAAAGGAACTGCTCTATAAAAGTGATGACAAATTGGTTTTTAGCAAAAGAAAAACCTAATGAGTGTGTAGACAAGTCTATTACATTCAGTTCAATACAGCTCCAGAAATTTTAATTGAATTCCAACTGTTTTTAAGACTCTGTGGCTTCATTTCTTACCCTCATGGACAATTCTCTATGGACTTGGGGGTTAAGGACCACTGATGCTAGCAACCATCATGTCTGAAAACAAATTCGCAATTTCAGTATGCGTTTAGGTTTACTCCTTAAAGATAAATGTATCTCTACTCAGTGCACTAAAAAATGTAAAACCTCATTCATATATACTCTGCAATATTCAATAATAGTATGTTCTACAAATTTGAGAACAAACATAGATATTATTACTTTTTTGCTATGCTTTAAATGCTACATGAAATAAGGGGCTGTTAGTACAATATCTAACTGGACATTAGCAGTTGAGCACAGCATATCTCTCAAATATGATCATGGATACCAAAGTATCCTACAAGCCAACAAGATAAATAGTGTTGAGAATTATGATCTATCTAAGCCTCTAGATGAAGGTGAAAGAGGAGAGTGAAAAAGCTGGCTTAAAACTCAACATTCAAAAAACAAAGATCATGGCATCCAGTCCCATCACTGAAACAGTGGAAACAGTGACAGACTTTATTTTCTTGGGCACCAAAATCACTGCAGATGGTGACTGCAGCCATGAAATTAAAAGACACTTGCTCATTGGAATAAAATCTATGACAAACCTACACAGCATATTAAAAAGCAGAGACATTACTTTGTCAACAAAGTAGTCAAAGCTATGGATTTTCCAGTAGTCATGTATGAATGTGGGAGTTGGACCATAAAGAAGGCAGAGTGTCGAAGAATTGATGCTTTTAAACTGTAGTGTTGTAGAAGACTCTTGAGAGTCTCTTGAACTGCAAGGAGATCCAACCAGTCCATTCTAAAGGAAATCAGTCCTGAATATTCATTGGAAGGACTGATGCTGAAGCTGAAACTCTAACACTTTGGCCACCTCATGCGAAGAGTTGACTCATTTGAAAAGACCCTGATGCTGGGAAAGACTGAAGGCAGGAGGAGAAGGGGACGACAGAGGAGGAGATGGTTGGATGGCATCACTGACTCGATGGGCATGAGTTTCAGCAAACTCTGGGAGATGGTGAGGGATAAGGAAGTCTGGTGTGCTGCAGTCCATGGCACTGCAAAGAGTCAGACATGACTGACTGAACAACACCAAAACGTCTAAAAAGTCTTCAGTGGCCACCACTGTTTTGGTGGAAGACATGTCCACTGGGAATCTGAAAATATTAATAACTATTCTGAATTTGGTATGGCCCATGATATCTTCAGCATCTGATAAAGAGGAGACATAAGCTGCGACATGAGAAGTAAAGTGTCCCTGATGAGAAGCACCATTTTTAGGAGAGGAAATGAATTCATTTGTTTATCAATTACAAATATAAACGGTACACAGGATATGCACCAGGCACTGAAAGGACATTGGGGAGGATCAGTAGAATAAGGCAAGGTCCTTGCCTTCAGGGATACTAGTTCATCAGCGACTACAGTGCAAGCATAGGAGTAGCCAGGCTGCTCAGAGGTGCAGAGGAGATGCATTGAACTAGACTTGCTGTGGCATTTGGAAAAGCCCAGTTTGAGTTATAAAAGGTGAACAGGAGTTACCTCGATGAAAATGAAAGGCAAGGCAATTCAGAGGAGAAATGGCAAAGCCTGAGGGCTCATAAGAGCCCCATCAGTCCTGCTGGCACACCTGGAACAGGCTCAGCTCTTGAGTATCTCCGGTCTCATTGCTTTTGTGCAGAATCCAGCAACTAGCATTTGTGTTCTTGTCAGTTTGTCTCTTAAGGCCAGAGCTTCCTAAACTGTGGTTGATATGTCAGTCTATAAATTGTTAATGAAGAGTGATGAATGAAGGCAGGAATCTTACAATTTTAATACCATACAATTGTAAAATTGCTTACAATTTGGCATTGCTGTGATATTCAAGCACCTGCTCAGTGGTTTTTTCTCCTTGAAAGTAAAGTCGCTCAGTCATGTCCGACTCTTTGTGACCCCATGGACTGTAGCCTATCAGGCTCCTCCGTCCATGGGATTTCCTAGGCAAGAGTGCTGGAGTAGATTGCCATTTCCTTCTCCAGGAAATCTTCCCGACCCAGGAATCGAACCCAGGTCTCCTGCATTGCAGGCAGACGCTTTACTGTTTGAGCCACCAGGGAAGCCTTGAACAGAATATAAAAAGCTGATCACTATGCTACTCTTTACAGCACCAAAAAAAGAGAGATGCTCAATTCGTAAGCTCAGTATACAGTTCCCATATCTATGCAGATGCAGTCAAACTAAGGTGGAGATATTAGGCTGTGTTTTAATCCAGTATGACCAGTGTCTTTGGAAGAAGACATAAAACTGAACACAGGCATTCACCGAGCATGCCAGGTGAAGACACATTCATGAAGGGAGGATGCCACCCGATGATGGTGGCAGCAGCTGAAAAGAATGTCAAGGATTGTCAGCAGGCCACCGGAACCTAAAGGAAGTGAGGAAGAATTCCCTCTACAGGTTTCAATGAGAAGAGAGACTCCCCACCAACACCTCCATTTCAGACTTCTGGGCTTTGTACACGTGAGCAGTAAAGGAAACCCACACAGCTAATGATAGGGAAACAAACACATACAGTCCTTCATCACAGATTGCTTGCAAAGTTCTGCCCTGGATAAAGTAGAAAATTAAACCAGCAGTGGCACAAAGCAGGGCCAGAAATGACCCAGAGATAAGCAGAGTCTGAAGAGAATTGACCAAAGCATCAGAATCAGACAGGCAGTGCAACTGAAGAACTCTTCAAGCAAGGGACAGCGAAGCACAGAAGCTGCTAATCTGTCTCTCAAAGTTGATTATCCGAGTGATGTCTTTCCCACATTATACATCCCCTCCTGGTCCCGTACATTTCTAAAGGTAATTTCATTTTACCCAGGACATCTGGCAACCTTCAGAAATGTTTGGGTTAAGAATCTATGGAATATACAAATCAGTAAATTATGATTCACAATTCTAAAATGTAAAAATTTTATAATCCTATTGTAGGTGATTATTAAAAAGATTAGACACTTTTCTTGCTATGCATCAGGCACTATCCCAACCTTTACAAATATTCTCACTTCATGTTCACAGTGATAAGTGATAATCATTTCTTCATTTCAGAATTGAGCCTAGATGAGTAACTTGCCCAAAACTAAATGATTTGACAATGGAAGAGCCAAACTCCAAACCCAGATTTCTCTGACACTGGTGCTTCAGTTTTTAACCATAATCTCTCATTACTTCTCCAGAAAAACTGAATGAAGCATGTTTTACTTGCTGATGAAGCTTGAGACTATTTTGCTTATATCTATGCATGTCTGTATACCATTAACTACCCAATAAATATTTGGCACAATAACATCTAATTTCCTTTTAACTATTCTAACACTCCATTGTTAACTCCATTATACACATTGAGAAATAAACTCTGGTTATTTTAACTTTTTATAGAACTGAAAGAGAAAAAATTAAAACTCAAGATAGACGCCATAACCCCACCCCCTTCCACAGCCTTATTTCTTCTCAGCACTGAAGTGGGGGTCCCAGTGAAGGCACAAAAGTAGACCCCCGGGATTGTCTGGAAACTCTGCTCCAGGGAAGCAGGGAATGTTTCAATTGGGTCCTTGTTTTCTTTCAGGCATATGCTTTCAAGTAGTTTGATAATGTTTAGAAGGTCTAAGAGTAGCCTAAGAAGTAAAAAAACCTAGCAGCTGAGAATTAGTTTATCAGATAATTAAAGTATTACAGCAGTTCATTGTGGGCCCTAGAAATAGAACTCATAGGTACAGTCCTGGTCATATTAGCAACCTTATATAATCTTGGACACAACAGTCACATTAGCTACTTTGTATCTCAATTGTATTATCTGTAAAATGGGGCTGATACTACCTAACTCACTGGGTAAGAAAATGCTGGCATATGCTTCACATTATCACATAAATATTTTAACAAGATCAGTGGGAATTGATGTTTACAAAAGCAATTCTATACTTTGTAGTAAAAATGAAAGAAAGCAATCTATATGTCTGGCCATTTGTGTATTTTAGTTGTGTCTTCTCCAAATATTACTTACCTCCCCAAAACTTACTACCTCAGAAAACCAATATTGCTCAGTATGTGGTTTGCTTGAAGGTAGAATTGTGTCTTATACATGCTTAGACCATCCTTTACGGTACAAACATATGTCTTACTCCACCATCGTTGCTCTCCTTGACTTGCGTTTACAGTGGCAAAAGAGATGTGGTACATATTTTACAATATGCACTGAGAGAAGACCCAAGTTCTATGTTTATTGTACATATTTTTGTACTCACTATAATTCCATCATGTTTCCTGGTGTGAAAATCAGATTGATAAATCCCTGCTCTGCTTATTTCAGGGAGTTTTTTATGAAGGCAGAAGTCAAATTACTTTGAAAAATGTGCAACAATAAATAAACAGAGTAGATAAACCTAGAGAATCTAGTTATTTAGTCATAAAGACCAAAATAATGCAGCTCTGCTGTAAATAAAATGATGTGTATAAAAATTGTGGGGTTTGAGAAAAATAGAATGAGCTTTTAAATGTATCTTAAAAGACACATAATGTAATATATATCACTCTGAGTAGTTCTCTATTATAACCACCATATTATTACACTTTGGTTAAGATAGATAAAGAATATGGGCATGTTTTTAAAATCAGTTTTATGAACATTAAGTATACAATTCAAGAACAAATCTCAAATAGTATATTCATCAAATGAAGAACATATTCTAAGAGCCTCTTCTCTCCAAGATAGCATGAAAAAATCAAAGTAGAAGAAAGGAAATATTTTGTGGGAGAAACTGAGGTTGCAGGCATGGAGTAAGGTTCTTGAGTTCAGGTCAGTTCAGTTCAGTCACTCAGTCATGTCCGCCTCTTTGCGACCTCATGGACTGCAGCATTCCAGGCCTCCCTGTCCATCATGAACTCCCAGAGTTTACTCAAACTCATGTCTATTGAGTCGGTGATGCCATCCAACTATATCATCCTCTGTCGTCCCCTTCTCCTCCCGCCTTCAATCTTTCCCACCATCAGGGTCTTTTCAAATGGGTCAGTTCTTCACATCAGGTGGCTTAAGTATTGGAGTTTCAGCTTCAACATCAGTCCTTCCAATGAACACTCAGGATTGATCTCCTTTAGGATGGACTATTGGATCTCCTTGCAGTCCAAGGGACTCTCAAGAGTCTTCTCCAACACAACAGTTCAAAAGCGTCAGTTCTTTGGCACTCAGCTTTCTTCATAGTCCAACCCTCACACCATACATGACTACTGGAAAAACCATAGCCTTGACTAGATGGACCTTGGTTAAGCAAAGTAATGTCTCTGCTTTTTAATATGCTGTCTAGTTTGGTCATAACTTTCCTCCCAAGGAGTAAGCATTTTTAATTTCATGGTTGAAATCACCATCTGCAGTGATTTTGGAGTCCAAAAAAAAATAAATTTGCCGCTGTTTCCATTGTTTCTCCATCTATTTGCAATGACGTGATGGGACTGGATGCCATGATCTTAGTTTTCTGAATGTTGAGTTTTAAGCCAACTTTTTCACCCTCCTCTTTCACTTTCGTCAAGAGGCTCTTTAGTTCTTCAATTTCTGCCATAAGGTTGGTGTCATCTACATATCTGAGGTTATTGATATTTCTCCCGGCAATCTTGATTCCAGCTTGTGCTTCATCCAGCCCAGCGTTTGCCATGATGTACTCTGCATGTAAGTTAAATAAACAGGGTGACAATATATAGCCATGACATACTCCTTTTCCTATTTGGAACCAGTCTGTTGTTCCATGTCCAATTCTAACTGCTTCCTGACCAGCATACAGGTTTCTCAAGAGGCAGGTCAGGTGGTCTGGTATTCCCATCTCTTTCAGCATTTTCCACAGTTTGTTGTGATCCACACAATCAAAGGCTTTGGCATAGTCAATAAAGCAGAAATAGATGTTTTTCTGGAACTCTCTTGCTTTTTGATGATCCAGTAGATGTTGGCAATTTGGTCTTTGCTTCTTCTGCCTTTCTAAAATCCAGCTTGAACATCTGGAATTTCACGGTTCACTTATTGCTGAAGCCTGGCTTGGAGATTTTTGAGCATTGTTTTCCTAGTGTGAGAGATGAGTGCACTTGTGCGGTAATTTGAGCATTCTTTGGCATTGCCTCTCTTAGGGATTGGCATGAAACTAACCTTTTCCAGTCCTGTGGCCACTGCTGAGTTTTCCAAATTTGCTGGCATATTGAGTGCAGCACTTTCACAGCATCATCTTTTTTTTTTTAATTTTGGTAGCTTTATTTCTTTATTTTTTAATATAAATTTATTTATTTTAATTGGAGGTTAATAGCTCAACTGGAATTCCATCACCTCCATTAGCTTTGTTCACAGTGGCACTTCCTAAGGCCCAGTTGACTTCAGATTCCAGGATGTCTGGCTCTAGGTGAGTGATCACACCATTGTGATTATCTGAATCATGAAGATCTTTTTCATAGAGTTCTTCTGTGTATTCTTGCCACCTCTTCTTTTATTTCATATATCTATAAAAGAATACTAAGACAGATAGCATTTCAATTCTATAGATAAAAAGGGAAGATCAGAGAAGTGCTATAACTTGTCCAAGGTCGCAGAGCTAATTCCAAGCAGAGGCTGTATTCAAAGTCAGTTCTCTGTAAAGGCAAATCCATTATAATGAGCCCAGGCTTCCATAGATTCTTCCTGCTTGTTGGAAAGAAGTTGACTCATGTGTAAATTAACCTCAGTTAAGTGATGCCAAAGAATTAAAGTCTTCCCTGGTGGCTCAGCAATAAAGACTCAGCCTGCAATGCAGGAGACGCAGGAGACTCAGTTTTGATCCCTGGGTCATAAAGAATCCCTGGAGAAGGGAATGGCAACCTATTCTGGTATTTTAACATGAAAAATCCCATGGATCGAGGATCCTGGTGAGCTACAGTTCATGGGGTCACAAAGAATCAGACATGACTGAGCACACGAGCACAGAATGCCTCTGAGGTCATGGAAATCCACACAAAACCAGGATATATTTCCAAGTTCTATGATTTCAGTTACAAAAGAATTAACATCTTCCCTGGTGATTCCCAGGTCATGCAGTGGTAAAGAACCTGCCTACCAATGCAAGAGATGCAAGGGACTCGGGTTTGATCCCTGGGTTGGAAACATCCCCTGGAGCAGGAAATGGCAACCCACTCCAGTATTCTTACCTGGAAAATTTCATGGGCAGAGGAGCCTGGTGGGCTACAGTCCATGGAATCACAAAGAGTCACACACAACGGAGCACCACACATGTATATATTATATAGTGGTGATTCAGTGGTTAAGAATCCACCTGCCAATGCAGGAGATGTGGGTTCGATCCCTGGGTCAGAAAGATCTCCTGCAGAAGGAAATGGCAACCCACTCCAGTATTATTGCTGGGAGAATCTCATGGACAGGGGAGGCTGGTGGGCTGTAGTCCATGGGGTTGCACAACAGTCAGAGAGGAGTTAGTGACTAGACAACAGCAACAAAGAATTAAAGTGCTTGAAAGAATTTAAGGACTTTGTAAACACTAAAACTAAAGAAAAGTCAGATTTTAATGATGTGTCAATAAAATTCATGCAATAATTGGTAAGAGTGCTCAGAGGAATAGCCAGCAGTAATAAGGTTTGAAAAAACACTTTTAAGTAGGGTAGAATCACTAAGAATCAGTGGAAACTTCACATATTTCCCACAGAATTTAGAGGCATGGATGTGAGAAAGACGAGAACATTTAAATGCTAGCTTATTTGACGACATATTGTTTGAGGTTGAAAATGGCAGTCAAAGCTATGAAAAAATTTTTGTCTTTTATCATTTTCCTCTGTATGGTGATCTTGAGAGTCAGCAAAACTCAGTAGTTTAATATTTGTTATCAACATATTAGGGTTTTTCCATCTAAAATCCCTGTTCTTCTGCCTCAGTGAGTAAGCAGTTGGAGCCTGAAATGGAAATAGTGCACATATTTTTCATGAAACACTATAACCACGGGATGTTCTTAATAGACAAATCAGAAAGGTCACTGGAGCTACACAAGTTACCCTTGCAAAAAGACCACTGGTTTTGAATTTTAAAAATTGGATGCAATCTTCAGCCTGGTAATTACACTGTATGTTGGACTCCAGATAAGGTACTTCACATCCAGTTTTCAAGCTTGAAAGAAAAAAAAAATGTATAATATGAACCAAATTAATAAATATTTCTCAGTACATACTTAATAGCAAAAGTTGACAAACTAAGGTCTACATGCTAAATTTTGCCTTCCACCAGTTTCAGCAATCTTTTTATTTTCAGAAAAACATATTAATTCGCATGTTTTCCTTTGTTGCATTCACGCTTCAACTACAGATTTGAATAGTCATTACAAATATGATGTCATCTACAAACTGGAAGTATTTACTCTGTGGTTCTTTTAATAAATTATTTGCCAACCTCTGATGTATAGCACATCACTCATTTGTTCCTTAGAACAGTCCTATGAGATTTTACAAATAAATAAGGGATGCATGGAGATATTTGGTAACATGGCCAAAGTTACAAAGTGGTGTGGTAGAGGAGTTGATATTAAAATGACTACAACACTAAAAGGATACATTGTAACATGTGATAAAGTACATTATAAAGCATTAAGGATTCATGAATCAGTTCTTGAGGGACAAGTGTGCCCCTAAAAATCAATTTTTGAAGCAATATAGAAACAGTTTCAAAATCTGACTTTTCTGCTTTGTTTTCTGTGACTTTGTGCCAACTGATCTAAGTTCCTATAACCTTATAACGAGGTAATTACACTTACCTTGTATAATTTTACTATCAGAATTAAAGCAGGTAAGTGTAAGACACCTCATAAAGCATGGTACCTTGTGAGGGGTAAGTAAAGGGGATATTTTCACTGGCTGTTAATCCTTGTTTTCACAATACTTTTATTTGCCTCCATTATACTGGTTGACACAGTGTTCTATTTCCTCTCCTAATTTCCTTTCTCCTTCACTAAACCATGGGGCTTTAAGAAGGAAGGAACATTCCTTATTTGCTTCAGGTTCCCAAATTTTTGCAGAGAGTTTGGCACCAAGAAGGTGTCCATAAATATCCATTGCCTAGATGACCAGTTCCTAAAGCACAAAGGCAGTTGATCTTGCCACAGTCTTTCCTTGTTAGGCCACATTAGACAGGGAAAATGTTCTTTTTCCATTGCAATATTTTTAGGATGTAAAGAATGGTGCTTCACTGGTTGGTTCTGCATTATGGCTAGGCCTGGAATTTATTGCTGCATTGGGTAGTCAGCTTATTAGAGTCATTTTTATCCCTTCTTGGTAGAATCAATTAAGTAATCAAGATGAAGCATGTGTCTATTATTGGATTCAGAAAGATGCCATATTATTTCTTCATAAATACTCATAAATCATCCAGGAATGTGCAACAAATCAGAATACTTAATTTGCTGAACTCTGATTCTTTTCACCAGAGGATAAAATGAACACACGTTAAGAGGTGTTGAATGGTCTCTAAAAATTTCTTAAAACAGTTTGTTCTTGAACAGTGTAGGCTATTTAAATCATTTAATAGTGACTGCTTTTCCTTATGCCCTGCGGTCTTAGACCATTAGGTGTTTTCTGGTCCACTAAATACCTGTCAGCCCTAGTTGGGTGTTATTCAGGTCTTGGCCACGCTTCCATCTGCGAAAAGGGAATCATGATTCTCCATCACAGATGTATTAGGGAGATGAATTAAAATCACAAATGTAAGGCATCTAGGAGAATGACTGGGAAATTAAAAGTTCACCTTACGTAGTGATTTCCTTTCAATGCTTTCCTTTTTAATTTTTTTTAAATTTAGAGTAAGCATCAAGGTTTAATCAGTAACTTATATAGTTTAGACTTTCCAAGGAAATCAGACCAATGTTGAAACAAAAACACTACAAAGCGAAAAAAACAAAACAAAACCAGGCCAAACCAAGTAAAAGCCACTTGAGATTTTATTTGCTTTATCTGGTGTATGTATGTATGTATGTGTATGTGTCTGTGTGTGTGTTCAGTTCAGTTCAGTCACTCAGTCGTGTCCGACTCTTTGCGACCCCATGAATCGCAGCACGCCAGGCCTCCCTGTCCATCACCAACTCCTGGAGTTCACTCGAACTCATGTCCATCGAGTCAGTGATGCCATCCAGCCATCTCATCCTCTGTCGTCCCCTTCTCCTCCTGCCCCCAATCCCTCCCAGCATCAGAGTCTTTTCCAATGAGTCAACTCTTTGCATGAGGTGGCCAAAGTACTGGAGTTTCAGCTTTAGCAACAGTCCTTCCAAAGAACACCCAGGACTGATCTCCTTTAGAATGGACTGGTTGGATGTCCTTGCAGTCCAAGGGACTCTCAAGAGTCTTCTCCAACACCACAGTTCAAAAGCAGCAATTCTTCGGCGCTCAGACTTCTTCACAGTCCAACTCTCACATCCATACATGACCACTGAAACAACCATAGCCTTGATTAGATGGGCCTTTGTTGGCAAAGTAATGTCTCTGCTTTTGAATATGCTATCTAGGTTGGTCATAACTTTCCTTCCAAGGAGTAAGTGTCTTTTAATTTCATGGCTGCAATCACCATCTGCAGTGATTTTGGAGCCCCCAAAAATAAAGTCTAACACTGTTTCCACTGTTTCCCCATCTATTTCCCATGAAGTGATGTATAGATATGCAATTATATATGTGCATTCATTTCTAACGCTTGGATCTTTCTCAGATCAAGCTGCTTCTATTCAAATCTCTAATCTCTAATAATCACCTGCCCTATGATCTCAGTTGCTTTTGAAAAAAGTCATGTAATAAGCATTGAATAGTTGTGATCTCTTGGGTTATTAATATATTTAAAATGCTGCTGACTCAAAGTTGAGGCTTTTAAAATTAAGTTAAAACTTTTAAAATCTGTTTTCCATTTTTTATATCTCATTTCAGAAATATTTTTTAGCATTTTACATCTACTGGACACTGTTTTGGAAACAGTCAACAAAAAATTTATGGTATAGCTCTTTTTTTAATTTTATTTTTTAAATTTTAATTGGAGGCTAATTACTTTACAATATTGTATTGGTTTTGCCATACATCAACATGAATCTGCTACGGGTATACACGTGTTCCCCATCCTGAACCCCCCTCCCACCTCCTTCCCCATACCATCCTTCTGGGTCATCCCAGTGCACCAGCACCAAGCATCCTGTATCCTGCATCGAACCTGGACTGGTGATTCATTTCTTATATGATATTATACATGTCTCAATGCCATTCTCCCAAATCATCCCCCCACCCCGCTCCCACAGAGTCCAAAAGACTGTTCTATAGTTCTTGACTTCAAGAGATGCAAAAGTTAATCCCCTCAAATACATTTTGGGAATTAGCAGCAGTAAGTGGAGATAAGAAAATAAGTGTGTTAAAGTATTGGCTACTGAGTAAGCAAATAAATGAATGATTCTTTGTTTCTTAAGAAATGTAAAAGAAGGCAATGACAGCATAGAAAAAAGCATAGAGGAAGCAAAAAAATAAAAAAGGAAATATGGGGAAGCTTCAAAATTCAAAGACTTTGATCTGAGACTTGAAGTTGAACACATATTTTTACCCAGATGTACAAACCTTAACGTGGAATTCCAAGCAGAGCAATAAACATAAGCAAAATTCAAGATGTTGAGAAACACTGTTGTGTTTCTAAGCAAGTGGCTTGACATTTCTGTAACATACATTGGGAATTAAGTGTCAAGGGTTGGTACTAATTAGGTAGGAAGAATATTTATCCAACCAATGAATTTAAAGCATTGTCCTGTGAATAAAGATTTATTTAATAATTTAAACAGTGTTGTAGTAAGATTATATTTGCATAATGGAAATATTATTTAAATGATAAGACTCTGATAAATATATCTGTAATATTTAACAAAAAAGGGCTATCAGTGTTGAAATTTTTTAACAACCAATAGATGGGGAAACAGTGTCAGACTTTATTTTTGGGGGCTCCAAAATCACTGCAGATGGTGATTGCAGCCATGACATTAAAAGACGCTTACTCCTTTGAAGGAAAGTTATGACCAACCTAGAGAGCATATTTTAATGTCATGGCTCCAATCACCATCTTTTAATGTCATGGCTGCAATCACCATCTGCAGTGATTTTGGAGCACCCCCCCTCCCAAAAAAAAAGAGTCTGACACTGTTTCCACTGTTTCCCTATTTCCCATGAAGTGATGGGACCAGATGCCATGATCTTCATTTTCTGAATGTTGAGCTTTAAGCCAACTTTTTCACTCTCCTCTTCCACCTTCATCAAGAGGCTTTTTAGTTCCTCTTCACTTTCTGCCATAAAGGTGGTGTCATCTGCATATAACTTGTTTAGTTCATTGCTAATACAACAATAGTATTAAATATTCATTGAATGAAATAATGAATAACACTGAATGCATTATTAAAGCACTGCTACTGCTTCTGCTGCTAAGTCGCTTCAGTCATCTCCGACTCTTTGCGACTCCATGGACTGCAGCCTACCAGGCCCCTCCATCCATGGGTGTTTCCAGGTAAGAGTACTGGAGTGGGTTGCCATTGCCTTCTCCCTTTAAAGCACTACAGAAGGGATTAAATTTTACTATCTTTGACCACAAAGAAGTATATAAGAAATGACATCATGAAATATTAGTTTTATCTTTATTTAGACATATTGATGATACAAAAGTTTCATTGTACATCATTGCATTATAAAATCTGAAGAATGCTTTTGTTAATGGACATATATAACAGAAGAATTATGATTGAAAAAGCTTAAAAAGTAGTGGGATATATTTCATTCTTTAAGTGGACAAGACCTTGGTGTTAATGATGATATGAATAAGATGCAGAAAATTGACCTGTTTCATTATCTCAATCTGAAAAGCATTTCTTTAGAACTGTCTTAAAGAGACCAGTGATAACTAAATAATTAGTTGGAGAAAGTTAAAGTGTTAGTCGCTCAGTCCTGTCCAACTCTTTGTGATCCCATGGACTGTAGACTGTCAGGGTCCTCTGTCCATGGAATTCTCCAGGCAAAAGTACTGGTGTACGTTGCTATTCTCTTCTCCAGGGTAACTTCCTGACCCAGGGATTGAACCCAGGGTTCATTACAGGTAGATTCTTCACCATCTGAGCAACCAGGGAAGCCTTGGTTGGAGAGCAGCATTTACATAATGGTCTGCAGCAGACCATTGTTGGCCTTCAGGTACAAAGTAAAATAAAAAGGGACATAGATGGAAATAAAGAAGAGTTGGAAAGGTGAATGGCAGGCAAGTGGGCAGAGTTTGACTAAAATAGAGAATCAGAGAAGCATTTGTCTCCTGAATTGGATTCCTTTATACATTTATTTTAAACCACCACTTGTATGTTAATAATCCCATAGCTCTCAGCCAGTTCTCTCAAGAGCTCTTTATCCAGGCATAGAATTATTTTCTATAAGTCTGTAACATGGAGACACAAACACTTCATACATTTCCAACACTGATACCATTATCTTGCTCCCACAAACCTCTTCATCCCTTATTATTTAAATCCACAACTTTCACCAGTTTTTATTCAACACTTATTTATCAGCAAATTAATATGTGCCAGGCACTCTGCTAAGGTTATAGAAAGAAAGAAAGGTAAGTGAAATTGTGAATACAGTATGTATAATAAGAATTTTGAAAGGTCATGGGGAAATCCAAAGTCAGGAAGTAATTTTATTTGCCTTGTTTTCATTGCTCCCTGCATCTAATTAGGCAACAGATTCTACAAATATTTATTAAAAAGGCACACATAGCTCTGGTATTAACCTATCTATCTACTTGTCCATCTGTCATTATTTCTTCGGGTCACCATTGACTCTTACCTAGGTTGTTAAAAAATTTCAACACTGATAACCCATTTTTTTAAATTAAATATTACATATGTGTTTATCACAGTCTAGTCACCATTGACTCTTACCTCAGTTCAGTTCCTAGAGAGCATACTGAAAAGCAGAGACATTACTTTGCCAACAAAGGTCTGTCTAGTCAAGGCTATGGTTTTTCCAGTGGTCATGTATGGATGTGAGAGTTGGACTGTGAAGAAAGCTGAGCACCAAAGAATTGATGCTTTTGAACTGTGGTGTTGGAGAAGACTCTTGAGAGTCCCTTGGACTGCAAGGAGATCCAACCAGTCCATTCTAAAGGAGATCAGTCCTGGGTGTTCTTTGGAAGGACTGATGCTAAAGCTGAAACTCCAGTACTTTGGCCACCTCATGCGAAGTGTTGACTCATTGGAAAAGACTCTGATGCTGGGAGGGATTGGGGGCAGAAGGGGAAGGGGATGACAGAGGATGAGATGGCTGGATGGCATCACCAACTCAATGGACATGAGTTTGGGTGAAGTCCAGGAGTTGGTGATAGACAGGGAGGCCTGGCGTGCTGCAATTCATGGGGTCGCAAAGAGTCAGATACGACTGAGCAACTGAACTGAACTGAAACAAGTTAGACTGCCCCACCGAATTTAAATTCATCTTTATTCATAAGAGTCATCATTGTGAAATCAAGAGAAATTGCACTGAAATAATTAAAATAGAAATAAAATATTTAGCAATTTCAAAGTACTTCACAAGCATTTATTCATTTTTATCATGAGCCTTGAAATAACACTATGAATATTATGAAAAGAGCTATTTCTTATGATAGGTAGCTTTGAGACTAAAGTAACTCACTTACCCAAATTCATATACTTAGTAGCTGTTGGACCTTAAACTCGAACAAACCCTTTCAATTCATCATGCAGCCTCTTGGTAGAGACAACTTGTCTACTGGAAATTCTTCCTGAGGAATATTAATGGCATTACTAGTTGGCTCCTCTGATAATATTTAATCACAAATTTAAATCCGTGACTTATCTTTACCAGGTTGATATGCTTAAAACTTTTGATGAATGTGTCTAACTTCATTGCATTGATATAATTTGACACGATGTACATAGTGGAGTCCTAAAATCACCAAAGTGTAGCCGTATTTCAGTGACAGATTGAGAGAAACTGCCATTAATGTGCAATATTCAGCAAGGTTTGGTGCAAAAAAAAAAAGAAGAGACCTCTGAATTCACCTAAGAAAAGGGCAATTCATCTAAAAATCAGCCCTTGTTTTAAGGAAAATTACAAAGCAGATCAGGAGAGCCAGTTTTAGACTTACTGCCTAATTCTTTCTTTCACCTTTTATTAAAAAAATATATTGATTTCAAAATAACTTCTAAAATTTGACCAAATCATAAAAAATATTTTTTTCTGTAAGAAAAATACCTGCTAAACTTGACTATAAATAAATAGCTGTACTTCTAAAATGTGTTTTGTAACATTTGTATACTGAACTTGGAATAGAAGGAGCATGCCTCACATTTTAATAGAAACCATGGTAAGACCACAGTTTCTGGCAGTTGGGAGATACTAATAAATGCTCAATGAGTTGCTAAAGTTACTGCCTGGTGGCTCAGCAATAAAGAATCTACTTGCCAATGCAGGAGACCCTGGTTTGATCCCTGAATTTGGAAGATCCCCTGGAGAAGGAAATGGCAACCCACTTCAATATTTTTCCCTGGGAAATCCTGTAGACAGAGGAGCCTGGTGGGGAGCAGTCCATGGAGTTGGACATGACTTAGTGACTGCACATGCATAGTACTTCTAGGTTTCTGGAGCAACCACTTTCCCATTCTATTCCATATGAAGATATTTACACACAAACACAATATTATTCATATAATCAATGAAAGCCAAAGCACTGTGGACAGATTTATCCAAAAACTCATACCTAGTCCAGCTAAATAATGAATTCCTATATGGTACTGAAAATACTTGAATGGACATATAGAGAGAGACAGGGGCCATTCACAAGAACAGCCTCCCATCTCACATTAACCTAGCAAATATGCTTGATGAGGTAAGGAAAATTCAACAACATACTTGGGCTTTTTTAATATTATGCAATGATCCCAAGTATTTTTCAAAGGGTATTACTTTTAGTGAGCACTGGGGTTTCCCTGGCAGCTCAGATAATAAAGAATCTACCTGCAATGAAGGAGACCTGGGTTCAGTCCCTGGTTTGGAAAGATCCCCTGGAGAAGGGACTGGCTACTCACTCTAGAATTCCATGGACAGAGGAGCCTGGTGGGCTATAGGCCATGGGGTCACAAAGAGTCAGATATGACTGAGCAGCTAACACTTTCACTTTTTTTTTCTCAATAACAATGAAAAATTCTGCTCTTAATGGCATACAAAAGAAGAATAACTAAAAGCTGTTATTAAGGACAGAGTATAAAAATAAAAGAAAGAAAGAGAAAATGAGAATTAAATAAAATCTGCAAGCCATAATGATAGGCTTCATCTCCCAAGATTATACTTCCCTTATCTGTAATGTTTTTTCAGAATTATTCATGATCTATTTTTCTATGAACTATGACTTGGCTGAAATTAGCTATTCTTCTAAAATATCATCATGGTGATGCTTCAAAAGATAGGAATATCTGCTCTGATAGAATGTTTTAATTATGAGTACTTGATATGACAGCCCATATAATAATGAATTTAATTGTTCCAAAAGAGATCTAGCCTTTGCCCTTGGCTACTGGGAGGTGGTCATTGCATGTCTGGGGGCCTTGGAATAGCCAGATAGAAATTGTGATTTGGGTGGTTGGATGGCATCACTGATTGAATGGATATGAACTTGGATGAACTCCAGGAGGTGGTGAGGGACAGGGAGACCTGGTGTACTGAAGTCCATGGGGTCGCAAAGAGTCAGACATGACTGAGTGACTGAACAACAACAATCAATAACAGTGTGATTTAGGAGGAGCTAGCCAAGCCTTCGAGGGACAGTGGGTATGCCAGAAAAGACCAACACTATGATTTAGGGTGGGCACTTTGAGTAATGAAGTATCAATAGATCTAGAGATTGAGATCAACCACATAAGCATCAATCAATCAATCAGTCAGTCAGTAAATCAATTTTGTCTGCACAATGGAACTCAAATACAATTCTGAACTTGAGGCACAAGTACATTTCCCTGCTTGGCAATACTCTGTGGTATCATCACATATCTATGCCAGGAGAATAGTGTTGGGGGGAAGCAGTTGGTGACAACAGAAGTTCTGTGTCTGTTACATCTTTCTGTCCCTGTTTCAGGCATCTCTTCCTCTGGCTGATGTTAATCTATATTATTTCCCTGCAATAAACCATCACTGTGAATGCAACAGTCTTCAGTGAATTCTGTGAATCTTTCTAGTACATTATTAAGCCCAAAATTAGTTTTCAGAACTTCTCGACCTTGCAATTGATATGGAAAGTTAGGATGATCTTATGTGATCTATTACAGTGCCTCTAAACTTTATTCTTGGCTAAATTCCACAGCTGGCCTAAGGTTTTGCAAGACCATAACAGAACGAGCCATTTGTAGGTCACTTGTACACAAATCAACAATTTCTTAATATCTAAGAAAGTACTGTGTGGAAGGTCCAGTATTATAGATTTTGAGTGATATAAAGGAGAAGAAAAATTAACAGCAGCTCTCTAGGATCTCAAAATCTAGTGAAAGAGACAAGTATACACTTCAGTTTTAACGCAAGACGTAATATAGCATGATGTGTTGAAACAGAGGAAAGCAGCCCCTAAGAGCAGGGAGCCAGTTTGGCAGTGACAACTAGGTCTTGATGTTCTAGAGTTTGGACTGGAGCTCTCTACTAGGCCACTGTTTTCTGCTATACATGAATAATTTCACAGAATGGCAATATCAAAGAAGACCACCTCATGACATTATAGATTAAGATAAAATAGAACCATACTGTAATCATTTTTCAATTAAGACAAAAGCAAGAATGCTAGCCAAAACCTGCAGATGACTAAACATCCTCTTTCGTGGCCAATAGGAGCAGCTATTGCTGCTTTAAAAAAAAAAAGTTTTAGGTTTGTTTTATTTCTGCTGACTTTAGATAAGATTGATAAAGATACATAAGCATAAAATATCCCCAGCTTCCAGAATATAATCTTCTTAAATCTAACACTTTCCAAAATGCTATACATAAATACTTCAACATGTCTGCCCTGAGCTGGCCCTGACATCTCCAGTGGTATGCCCTCTCTCTTATGGCAGGCATCGAGGCAGTCACCCAACTTCGTTGGGCTATAACTGCATGCCTGGCAGTATTTGGCTGATAGACATCAACCAAGCTGTGGAATGTGTAAGACTTTGTCTGAGAGATCTTAATTGATCAATGACTATCTTCTCCTGTTGCTGTAGGCTTGCTGTACCTGAATGAGGGGGCATCACAAATTTCACACAGCAGGTTAGGGATTGAACTAACTGGTGCTTAGTTATCCCTGGTGCTTCTACCTCCTGGATCAATATTCTGTGGATTGTGCCATTTTGCTTTTGTTTTTATGTCCCTTAAACTTTAGACAATACAATTAAGAACTAGAATATAATTTAAATGAATGAACCATAAAATGTGGTGATGGGCCATAATTAAATAAGTGATAAATAGGATAAAAAGGAAACTGAAAAAAAACCCTGAGGCTTCCTGATGACAGAGAAGAAATTTAAAATGATTCTCCTTTTTTATTCAGAATGTCAAATTTGGAAGGACAGTTTATAAGAACTTTGGTGCAGTTCTGTTCCAAAGTATATAGTTACTTTATCATTCTAGTCTAGACCATGAAATTTTATATTTTCCACAGCTAAAGATTATATGTATAAAACAACTATCAACATAAAACATGCATAGATATGTATCTATATTTAGTTGTTTATATACGTTCACATAATTGCTCATATTTTCTTTCAAATATGTTATAATACTATATTTTAGGATTTTTATTCTATGAGTTTTCATCCAACATGAAAATAAAGCAAAATAAAGAATATTTTCAATAAAAACTTTGGTGTTTTTCAAATGTAGTTCTCATAATGTATTAAATGTAAAGGGGGTCAATAATTAAGTAAATCAAAGAAATGCTAGATCTTTTAACAGAGTTTTTCTCAGAACCTTTAGTTTATGAAGGTCTGTTACAAAATCAAGAACAGGAACAAGCTGCATGATGCTTTCATTAAGTATCTGACCATCCCTCCTGATTTCTGCCATTAGATACCATGCAAATGGAAGAGAGTGAAGAGGAATTAAAGAGTCTCTTGATGAGGATAAAAGAGGAGAGTGAAAAGGCTGCCTTAAAACTCAACATTCAGAAAACTAAGATCATGGCATCTGGTCCCAACACTTTGTGGCAAAGAGAAGGGGGAAAAAATGGAAGCAGTGACAGATTTTATTTTCTTGAGCTCCAAAAATCACTGAGGATGGTGACTGCAGCCATGAAATTAAAAGATGCTTGCTCCTTGGAAGAAAAGCTATGACAAACCTAGACAGGATATTAAAAAGCAAAGACATCATTTTGTTGACAAAGGTCCATATAGTCAAAGCTATGGTTTTTTCATTAGTCATGTACAGATGTGGCAGTTGGACTATAAAGAAGCCTGAGCACTGAAGAATTGATGCTTTCGAATTATGGTGCTGGAGAAGACTCCTGAGAGTTCCTTGGACAGCAAGGAGAGCAAACCAGTTAATCCTAAAGGAAATCAACCCTGAATATTCATTGAAACGACTGATACTAAAGCTAAAATTCCACTACTTTGGCTACCTGATGTGAAGAGTCGACTCATTGGAAAAAATCCTGATGCTGGGAAACACTGAAGGCAAAAGGTGAAGAGGGTGGCAGAGAATGAGATGGTATATAGAATCACTGACTCAATGGACATGAGATGTAGTCAATGGGGTCTAACGACTGAACAACAGAATCTTTCCTGAAACTTTTTTTCCTATTTCCTGCCCACTACTAGATTTGGGTCTAGTATATTTCAGAACAAAATTTGAATCTTCCCACATTTTTGGAAGATTAACTACAGAGGAAAATAATACTAATGGGTTTTGAAAAGAGAAGAAGGCATAGGAGACATTTAATCAGTGAAAAACCCTCAGTCCTGTATAACTCTTTGTGACCCCATGGAGTGCAGAGTCTATGAATTTCTCCAGGCCAGAATACTGGAGTGGGTAGCCATTCCCTTCTCCAGGGAATCGTCTCAACCCAGAGATTGACTCAACCCAGGGATCGAACCCAGATCTCCTACACTGCAGGCAGATTCTTTACCGCCTGATCCATCAGGGAAGCCCTGGGAGGCATTTAGGTGGAGATAAAATATTTGCAGACTCAGGGGAGGTGTCTTATGTTCCGTGAAAAGGGAAAGAGGGTAAAAAAAGACAGCTTACATAGTTTGGCAGAATACTATAAGGAAAGTTTTGATAATTTACTTGTGAGGGTAAATGAAAAGTAAACTCACTATACAAAAGTTGAAACATAAAAAACACTCTTTTTGAAATCATGATAAACATAAAGTCTGCTTTTCATGAACACTGCTCTTATAGAAATTGGTGTGTTTACAGTTATTTCTTAAGTTTATCATTAAAATTTTCCGGTTTTGCTTGTCTGTTTGTTTCTACATAAGTGTTTATGAATATTGATTTGTCTGTTTGCCTCCAATACTTTTGCCTTTGCTCAATATTGTGAAGTTTTGAGTAGCAGGAATCATAGGACATTCAAATTTGTGGATACAGTGCCCTTCAGAGCATCTGAGTAATAATAAATAAACGTGTCCTAGAAGAAAAAAAATGAGCAAATTGCTAATGGGATTGAATCCTTCAGGAGGACTAAGATTCAAGGAGATAAAATATTACAATGCTGCAATTAAATAGCAATAATAACTATAATTTATTGAATGCTTATCTTATGCAAAGTGCTATGTACAAAAACAATTTGTATGCATTTGTTCCTCATGTCACAGTCATAACATAGGAATAATGATTGTCCCCATTGATTGATGAGGGAACTGAAGCACAGAATGGTTAACTAACTTGCCTGCCTTGAACCTGGCAACACCTTCCAAAGACATGTTTCAGATTCCAGGCAGTTATCCACTATATATACAACATTGTTCACCATTTAGAGGTAGTGAGGAATTAAAATAGAAGCCAAGCAATAAGAATGGTGCTAAGGGACAGATTGAAGGTAGAATTCAGTTCAGTTAAGTCGCTCAGTCACCTCTGACTCTTTGTGACCCCATGAACTGCAGCTGCCAGGCCTCCCTGACCATCACCAACTCCCAGAGTTTACCCAAACTCACGTCCATTGAGTCAGTGATGCCATCCAACAATCTCATCCTCTGCTGTCCCCTTCTCCTCCCATCCTCAATCTTTCCCAGCATCAGAGTCTTTTCAAAAGAATCAGTTATTCGCAGCAGGTGGCCAAAGTATTGGAGTTTCAGCTTCAACATCATTCCTTCCAATGAATACCCCAGACTGATCTCCTTTAGGATGGACTGGTTGGATGTCCTTGTAGTCCAAGGGACTCTCAAGAGTCTTCTCCAACACCACAGTTCAAAAGAAGCAATTCTTTGGCACTCAGCTTCTTTATAGTCCAATTCTCACATCCATACATGACTACTGGAAAAACCATAGCCTTGACTATACAGACCTTTGTTGACAGAGTAATGTCTCTGCTTTTTAATATGCTGTCTAGGTTGGTCATAACTTTCCTTCCAAGGAGTAAGTGTCTTTTTATTTCATGGCTGAAATCACCACCTGCAGTGATTTTGGAGCCCCCCAAATAAAGTCAGTCACTATTTCCACTGTTTCCCCATCTATTTGCCATGAAGTGAACTCCGGGAGTTGGTGATGGACAGGGAGGCCTGGCATGCTGCGATTCATGGGGTCGCAAAGAGTCGGACACGACTCAGCGAATGATCTGATCTGATCTGATCTGATTTGATGGGACCAGGTGCCATGATCTTCATTTTCAGAATATTGAGCTTTAAGCCAATTTTTTCACTCTCCTCTTTCACTTCATCAAGAGGCTTTTTAGTTCCTCTTCACTTCTTGCCATAAGGGTGGTGTCATCTGCATATCTGAGGTTATTGATATTTCTCCCGGAAATCTTGATTCCAGCTTGTGCTTCTTCCAACCCAGCGTTTCTCATGATGTACTCTGCATATAAGTTAAATAAGCAGGGTGACAATATACAGCCTTGACACTCTCTTTTTCCTATTTGGAACCAGCATGTTGTTCCATGTCCAGTTCTGTTGCTTCCTGACTTAAATCCAGTGAAATGACAAGATAAAATAAAAACTTTAAAAGTGAGTCCAAGGAATATCATTTGAAATTTCCCATTTAAAAATATTTCTTGGTTGCCTATCATATACCAGGCACTTTTCTAGATGCCAAAGTCCACTTTGAATAAGGAGACTCCCAAGTAAGGTAGGTAGCACCAAAGAGCGAATTACAAAATAGGAAAGAAAAAAAATATAGAGAAAAGAACACATTCGCTGTTGGATTCATTACAATTTTTGATGTATAACAAAATACATTTTCAGTATTTTCAAGAGACTTTTATTTGTTTACCTCTATCCCACGGACAGAGGAGCCTGGTAGGCTACAATCCATGGGATCACAAAGAGTCAGACAAGACTGAGCACAGTGATTAAGCATAATGGAGCACAGATACTACTGATATTATAATTACCACAGATTGAACAATCACTTTGTATATGACACTGTGCAGCACAATTTATATTTAATGTCTGTTTAAGTCATAAAACATGTTAGGATCTAGATGTAACATAAAAGGAATTAGACTCAAACATTAAGAAATGTTGCTAAAAGTCATGCTTTGTACACAAGGAGCTCAAAACTATTGGACTTAAAATTTGTCTTCTTAATCCAAAATCATTACTCTGGAAATGTATGATTCATTCAACTTGATATTCCCATTAAAATTTACCTTTAATCATTCAGATGTCAGCTTTCAATTTAAAATTTAGGAGACTCTAGGCATCTGAAAACAGGTAGAATTAAGATAGATATCATAAATTGTAACTCTTCCTTGCCATCAAAATTATGAGAAAAAATTTATTTCACCACAATCACATCCTCTTATATCCTAAATAAATCTACTTCTAGCAATATAACTTATTATAATAGCAATGTAACAAAGATACCTCTCTCAAAGTCTAGGAACATTTCATAAAATATGAATGACACTCTATTAATTTGCATGCTATATTAATTTGGCCTATAAGATGCTTACTCCTTGGAAGGAAAGTTATGACTAACCTAGATAGCATATTCAAAAGCAGAGACATTACTCTGTCAACAAAGGTCCATCTAGTCAAGGCATGCTTTTTCCAGTAGTCATGTATGAATGTGAGAGTTGGACTATAAAGAAAGCTGAGTGGCAAAGGATTGCTGCTTTTGAACTGTGGTGTTGGAGAAGACTCTTGAGAGTCCCTTGGACTGCAAGGAGATCCAACCAGTCCATCCTAAAGGAAATTAGTCCTGGGTGTTCATTGGAAGGACTGATGTTGAAGCTGAAACTCCAATATTTTGGCCACCTGATGGGAAGAGCTGACTCATTTGAAAAGACCCTGATGTTGGGAAAGATTGAGGGCAGGAGGAGAAGGGGACAACAGAGAATGAGATGGTTAGATGGCATCACCGACTCAATAGACATGAGTTTGGGTAAACTCTGGTAGTTGGTGATGGACAGGGAGGCCTGGCGTGCTGCAGTTCATGGGGTTGCAAAGAGTTGGACACAACTGAGCAACTGAACTGAACTGAATGAATAATTTTAAAGCAAAATAGACCACATGCAGTTGGAAAATATCACAGATCACAGAAAACGATAAAAATGACAAAGACCTTGTAGGTCATCTAACACAACTGAACAGTGCAGTCAGATGAGTAAGGAAAGTTTAGGAGAGAATAACTCTTCATTATCCTGAATTCCATTATATTGAAAAATAAGCATTAGACAAAAGCTTCATTTAATAGTATTGTGTCCATGTTTCACTATTAATGTGGGAAGGGCTTTTATTTTGAATGGGAATATTTTAAAGTTTAAAAACCACAAAAGTAGACTTTTGTCCCTGTTACTCACTTTATATGTATTAGAAGCATACTGGATAACCTCTGAACATAAGTCGTGTGTCTGGCAGAGCATTTTGTGAGTATATATGTATCCCATATTCATCTAAATGCATCCAAGGGAAGACTACAGTAAGAATACTGTAATAAACTTGTCGGGGAAGAAACATAAATGGCAGTAGTAATGATGGTAGGGAATGAGATTTTGAATAAGTTTCAAAGTAAGAGCTGGCAGAATGTTTTGATGCTTTTGATAAGAAGAAAAAGCACATTGTGATAACCACCAGAGATTTAACTTGAGCAGAAGGTAAGACGGAATTGGTATTTCCTGAGATGGGGAAAGTTTCTAGAAAAACAGCTTTGGGATGAGGGATGGAATCAAGAGTTTAGTTTTAAATATAATCCTTTAGAAAGTTCTCCTAGACATTCAAATAGAAATGCTCAGTAAGCATTGAATATAGAATGTGTTTCCAATGATATACTTGCAAGATTGTAGATAAATGAAAATAATCCTTGTAATGTTTATTTGTTCACACAATAAAGCACTTAGAACTTATTTGATTCAAGTAAATTAAATAAGTATAGTAAGTATAATAAGATTGTGAGAATGTGAAAATTATGAACATAAGTGGGAAAAAAAGAGCTTAAGATAAAAACATACCAAAACAAAAGCAACTTTTAGAAGGGAAGTTCTTTTCTGTTTTCTATAATGTAACACTTTGCTATTTAAAAGTCAAAATTATGCTTGAGCTGGAATACAATGTCTCCCTAACTAATATCCCTCTCCAATTTAGTTTTGCCTTTTAAAAATCTATAACCCATGTAGGAAGAGAACAATACTTGAAATAGGAAGAAAAATCTGATCTTGCCTCTCCCAGACCAACACTTGATACATTATACTGGATCAAACTTTAAACTTCTCAAATCCAAAATCTTTTGTGTCAGGAGGAGATTAAGGAGACTTTTCACCATCTTCTTACCATCTTCACTCAGTGAATCTCCCTACCTGACCCTCTGGCTAACTGTGTTTCATTCCTCTGGTGCTTCAAGGACCTTGAATATAAGGTCTTCTGTATAATTCTCCTTCATGTTTCCTCTATTCTACTGTTAACTTCCAAGTCCTCCAAAATGTCATTCCCTCAAAGTATTTCCTTCACTCCTTACTCTAAACTATTGTCTAATCTTCAGGTACAAAATGTGGTGACTCTCTACACTCTTATTTTAGAGATCTTACTATAATTATGACTAAGTAACTATTTATGTATAATAATCTGCATGAATGCTACTTGCCCTGTGGGATTGCCAACTCCAAAGGGCAGAATATATATACCTGTTAATTCATTCTTTTACATGCAGCACTTAACAGAGTGTTTTGCATGTAGCTAAGTGCCAAGTCATATGCAACATACACGCAAGAAGAAAAAAATTGTTTTCAGTATAATGACAAGAACTGACAAAAGAGGAAAGACAATTACAGAGATAAGACAGGTGCAGATCTTCCTGAATGTCTCAGTTGTAAGATTTCAAAATTAAAATTTTACACTTTGAATAGTTTTTAGCCTTAGGTCAGTCCAACTATCTACCTTTTTTCAATTAATGCTGTTTATTTCCAGTAGTTACTGTAGTTCTTTTTGCTCATAGTTGTTTCTCATGCAATAATATGCATGACAGTGACAAGTGAAAGTTGCACAGTTACGTTCAACTCTTCGTGAGCCCATGGACTATACAGTCCATGGGATTCTCTAGGCCACAATATTGGAGTGGATAGCCTTTCCCTTCTCCAGGGGATCTTCCCAACTCAGGGATTGAACCCAGGTTTCCCTCATTGCAGGCAAATTCTTTGCCAGCTGATCTACAAGGGAAGCCCAGTAATATGCAGCTGCTGCTGCTGCTGCTAAGTCACTTCAGTCATGTCCGACTCTGTGCGACCCCATAGACGGCAGCCCACCAGGCTCCCCCGTCCCTGGGATTTTCCAGGAAAGAACACTGGAGTGGGTTGCCATTTCCTTCTCCAATGCATGAAAGTGAAAAGTGAAAGTGAAGTCGCTCAGTGGTGTCCAACTCTTAGCGACCCCATGGACTGCAGCCTACCAGGCTCCTCCATCAATGGGATTTTCCAGGCAAGAGTACTGGAGTAGGGTGCCATTGCCTTCTCCGAATAACATGCAGAGAATTGTCTAAACAAAATAATATCTGTTGATATTCCTGTATAAGTACAAAATTTCCACAGATATGACTTGATGGGTTGAATAATTAGTGAATTAAATTTAAAAGGGAATTAAAGGAGTTTTCACTCATATCTATATTGCTATCCACTTAATATTGCTATCCTTTTGAAGTGAAAGTGATTATAACTAAATCAGATGAATTTGGTAATCCTAGTTTAAAAATTCTGAATTTTATGAAAGTGAAAAAAATTAGAGAAATAAGAAATATAGATGACCCATTATGGGAGGAATTAGGAAATTTTATAGATTGTCAAGGTAAAAATTACATTAGACAAAGTTAGAAACATGCAGATTGTATTCAAGGATTTGGCAATAGGAAAGAGACCAGAATACAGTGTTACTAAACTCTGCAGAAACAAGGGAGCAGGGAAAATTTTAAGGGTTGGAGATGGGGTATCATAGGTAATCTGTTATTGCAAACTGGTGTTACTGGAAGGAAAGGAAACAACTTTTTTCATATCCTCAGGACAGAGATTATTTTACAACTTGGAGAAGGTGTCTCTAGAGATTTGGCTATTCCTATCCCACAGAAACTGTGACATTAGGGACACTACCTTCTTTAATGACTGTATTGCCCAGGGATGCTCCCCCAGTGCTCCAGTGCTTGAGAAAGAGTGTTAAGGTCACAAAACTGGCAAGATAGCTTTGGAAAGATTGACATCTCAAAGGGACAGAGAAATGATTTTCCATTGCCTGTTCTTCTGAAACAAATGATTTAAGAAAAGGACAGGAAGGCATCTCTACACTTAGACCAGGTAAGTTCCTTAGGAGTAGGGGTAAGGAAGCAGTCAAGTGCCAGAGACAGGAAGAAACATCTTGTCTAAAGTTCAGTGAAGCTGTGGGAAATGTGAGGCCATCCTGAATGAGAACTGTGATTGAGAAGACAGAAGAGGCTGTTTTATTTTACATGAAGCCAGTGTAATCCAATATTTCAATGCTGATAATGGAAGATAGGTTCAGAAAATAAATGTAGAAACCATAGAATTCTTTTGGGTATTGAGAATCTTAATCATCATTTTGAGATAGCATTTAATGCATGTAAAATGCAGATAACATTTTCGAAAACTTTCAGAAAAATGAGTTTTTAAAGGGATAAGTAGACACCATCCAATGCTAATTGTTGATGGGATTAATAGCTTTTCAAACTGCATATTGACAGAAAACTCACTTATATAAAGTCTTGTAATTTTTTTTTCTAAAAATTCTCTGAATCAGTTCAGTAAGTTCAGTTCAGTCGCTCAGCCGTGTCCGACTCTTTGCAACCCCATGAACCGCAGCACGCCAGGCCTCCCTGTCCATCACCAACTCCCAGAGTCCACCCAAGCCCATGCCCACTGAGTCAGTGATGCCATCCAACCATCTCATCCTCTGTCGTCCCCTTCTCTTCCTGCCCTCAATTTTTCCCAGCATCAGGGTCTTTTCAACTGAGACAGCTCTTCGCATCAGGTGGCCGAAGCATTGGAGTTTCAGCTTCAACATCAGTCCTTCCAATGAACACCCAGGACTGATCTCCTTTAGGATGGACTGGTTGGATCTCCTTGCAGTCCAAGGGACTCTAAAGAGTCTTCTCCAACACCGCAGTTCAAAAGCATCAATTCTTTGGCACTCAGCTTTCTTTATAGTCCAACTCTTACATCCATACATGACCACTGGAAAAGCCATTGCCTTGACTAGATGGACCTTTGTTGGCAAAGTAATGTCTCTGCTTTTTAATATGCTGTCTAGGTTGGTCACAACTTTTATTCCAAGGAGGAAGTGTCTTTTAATTTCATGGCTACAGTCACCATCTGCAGTGATTTTGGAGCCCAGAAAAATAACATTGGCCGCTGTTTCCACTGTTTCCCTAGCTATTTGACATGAAGTGATGGGACCAGATGCCATGATCTTATTTTTCTGAAAGTTGAACTTTAAGCCAAGTTTTTCACTCTCCTCTTTCACTTTCATCAAGAAGCTCCTTAGTTCCTCTTCACTTTCTGCCATAAGGGTGGTGTCATCTGCATATCTGAGGTTATTGATATTTCTCCTGGCAATCTTGATTCCAGCTTGTGCTTCTTCCAGCCCAGAGTTTCTCATGATGTACTTTGAATATAAGTTAAATAAGCAGGGTGACAATATACAGCCTTGACGTACTCCTTTTCCCATTTGGAACCAGTCTCTGAATAGATCAATGAATATTAGCTTCAGCTTGAATAACTATATTATTTGTCTCACTTCATTCAGTAATTAATTTCTCTCCTAGTTTCAGATTTGATAATTTCTTTCAAAAATCTTCAAAAGGAAACATTCACTCATTAAAACAAATGACTGCCTCCTCCTTGTTACCAGGTTTTCATAGACATCAAATTCCCCCTCTTCTAATAGGTTTACCAGACTGGGTTAAGTTGTTACACAGTCTGTTAAGTGGAAAAGATGCTGTGGTGAGTCAATCAAATCTTCATTTCAAAACTGAGACCCTCATTCTCCCACCTTTTAGGAAGGTTGACTGGCTGACAGTTCTCAGCTGAGAACTTCTCTGGGAATTTCTCTTTCCCCAATACACCACCTCACCTGAGATCAAGCTCCTCTCCTGGGGACATACTAAAGCCACTGACTAGTCCATGAGAGAAGAAAAGTAATAGGAGTATAAATAAATAGCACTTTGCTCAAAATGGGACAACTTTGAAATGGCAACCCACTCCAGTATTCTTGCTTGGAAAATTCCATGGACGGAGGAGCCTGGTAGGCTACAGTTCACGGGATTGCAAAGAGTCGGGCACGACTGAGCAACTTCACTTTCTTTCTTTCTTTTGAAGGTCAGACACAGTTCCAGGGCACCCCTTGGATCGGCTGTGGTCTTTTTCACCAGTGCATTTCTGTTCAGCTTCTCTCTTTGATCCTACTTCTTTACTGCTCGTTATTCCTTCACAACGAGCAAACCTCCAGTACTTTTGGAGATGTATCTAGCTGGTGAACACAATCTCATCATGTCATTTGTGGTCAAATGTTTTGTGTTTTCTGAAACTCTTAGGATAAAACCCACGTTCTTGGCAAGTCACATAAGTTCCTTCAAAATCAGCTTCTTACTGACCACTGCAGCTTCATCTTCCCCATTCCCACTGCAGCGTTATTTCACAACCTTTGTGAACAACTTGATAAGAACAAGCCAGGGTCTCCTCTCATCTTCTTGACTTTTCAAATGCAGCTTTTGCTTTAAATCTGTGCCCTTGATTCATTCCTTATATCTAGGGCAGGTCCCACACATGAGCACATTTTATCTAGCTATCTTGCACTTGCTCTTGATTTAAACACAGTCTTCTCAGAACTGTACCTTGATTTTTTTAATCATGTATTTATTTTTGGCTGTGCTAGGTCTTCACTGCTGCACGGGCTTTTCTCTAGTTGTGGCAAGCGGGAGCTGTGTTCTAGATGCAGCGCACGAGCTTCTCATTGTGGTGGCTTCTCTTGTTGCAGAGTATGGACTGTACGACACAAGGGTCTTTAGTAGTTGCGGCTCCCGGGCTCTGGAGCACAGGCCCAATAGTTGTGGCCCACAGTCTTAGCTGCTCAGCAGCATGTGGGATCTTCCCAGATCAGGGGTGAAACCTGTGTCCCCTGCATTGCTAGGCAGATTCTTTATCATCTAGCCACCAAGGAAGTGCACTACCTTCATTTAAACAGTGTGAGTTTCCTTTTCAATGGGCAATCAATTGAAAGCCATAAAATGGTATGTTCAACAAGAAGTATTAGGCAGGTAGATAAATTCCCTTTTCCTACTCTAACAATAATTGCATCGAAATATTTTGGTCATGTTTAACAAATGTTAACAAGCTCTTATTTATGTCAACTCACTCTTCTGTCAGTCACCCTCAAAGAAGTTCATGCAAAGAGCCTAATGTAACTGATAAAGTCACTAAGAAGACCAGAGGATGCCCCTGATCTCTATAACAGGGCATGGTTATTATGAGGACGGCTTAACAGCTCATCTTTTGGAATGGACAACCTCCTGATAAAGCCATTTCTTCACTTCATGGTTATTTGATCAGCTTTCTTTTCAGAAAGCAGCTTTATTTCATTGTCCTAGAAATGCCTTTATCATTTATCCATTTCTTGACTATAATAGAACATAAACTTGTGTATATGTGTGTGTACACACACATTATTTTTTTTTTCCACCCTTAGATAGGCACAGTGACATATCAGAGAGCAGGGGACATGGGAAGAGTCTGCTACAGTGTCAGCAAGGAGTATGTTGTCTCTAGAGAATTTTAAAAAAGATAATAAAACTGACTTGGATTTTTTATATTTATGTTTAAAATTCACAGCAGTGTAACATGCAAACTATGAGGCATACAACCTAGATGAAGTACACATTCTAACTTCATGTAAAATATTTTATTGAATTTGAATAATAACTTTTTAACATTGGATTACTTTTTTGAAATGAAGGGCTTGTTTTAAAACAAAGAAAAGATTAAAAACAGGACTATTGTTATTCCATTATTGTGGTGGTCCATTAAATGTACACCTTTTTTCAAAAAAATGCATTAATGCAATATAAGTTTTATACTTTTTCTCCTTATTCCCTGTAATATGCATCTTATTAATTTCACCTTTTTCTGGTATTATTACCGAAAGTAATTTTCTCTTATGAAATAGGGATTAAAAATCAAATGACTCCAATGTCAAATACACTAGTTATGTCACAGCATAGACAGATCATTGGAAAACTATGCAAAAGAACTGAATCAGAAGAGTTTAAGACTCCATAGCACATTAACTTATTCATTCCTTTATTTATTTTATCACTGAGCACCAAATATATGTCAAGCACTCTGCCAAAGCTTGCAGATACATAAAGATAAAGGATTAATCTCTGGTGGGGAAAAGGGGTTGGTGGTAAGTATAGTAGCAGAAGTGAGACCAAAAATTGAGTAAATATATTAATCATCATAATCTGTTTATTGATTTATCCCAAATGCCTATTCTTGTAGGCATTACATAAATATTTTGTATGAATATATGCTATAAAAACATGCATAGAACACAATGGTGCATTGGAGGAGAATTAGCAGATGTCTAGATGTGGGGGACAAGGAGAAAATATTTCACAGAAGTGAGATGAGCTGCCAAATGTTTACTGATTAGTGAAAATAAATGACTGCCATTTTAGCTGCTACCTTTTAGGGTGATTCTTTATATAATCTGATTGTGACAATGGCTTACTGATACAGATGTGTGTGTGTGTGTGTCGGAGGTGGGGGAGTGTTGGGAAAAGGGAGATTGGAAACTGGGAGATCATGAATTAGAACACAATTGCAGTAGACCAGGAAAGAAATAATCATTTCTAAACTAGGAATGGAGTAGTGGTAAATGAGAAGAGAGGACTAACCTCAGAGAAGAAGCCCAAAATGTGTGCTCAGAGGACACTTTTAGATGATGTCAATTTTTTAATTCTATAAATGTTAAAAAAAAAAAAAAAACTTTCCTAAAATAAACAGTTCTAACTCCTTCTTAGAATGAGTATATTTGGAGAAAAGCCAATATCTGTGGAAAGTTCAATTACATCTGATCATTGTAATTGATTCAGGGACACTGAGTGGGTCTCTGAATTCCTGAATGGGAACATTAATAAGATACGACTTTATAGCCATTTCCAAGCCAGTTGCTCTGTGTACTGCCAAAAGTACAGAAATACCAGACCTCCCAGCACTATAAATATTTTTACATGTCAAAAATGGAATGAGGCTATTAAAAAGATATGCAAATATAATCCAAGATAGAGTTTTCTTTCCTAGGGGGAAAGTAAATTACAACCTTTCATAATGAAATTAATGTTTATAAGCGCAAGCACTGAAATCAAATTCATAAGCTTACTCCTTTAAGATAGAATACTCCTTACGATTTATCAAAGATTATTTTGTTCCAGTTTTTAAATGATTTCCTGGTGATTTGCAATGGATTCTTATTTCCTTATAGCATATATAATTTGTATTCATGTCTGTAAAAAAAGAAAAAGTAAAAGTCAGTTTTCAGTTTGGTCAAAATAACAAGAGTAAGATTCTCTGAATTTCTCTGATATTTGGCATTTTCTCTGACCTTTGACAGCTGTGTAGAATCATTCTTTTCTATGGCTATTTTATTTTTCACTTTTCTTTGAGCTACAGAATCTTATTTCTGTAAGAAAGTTTAGAGTTATATAGTCTAATGAGTACCAACAGGGTTCAAAGATCCTGTAAGTGTTTGCAAAGGTAATAATTGGGTTTAAGACTGACGTTCCACAAAACAAAAGCCTAAATACATTACATATAAACACTTCATAATGTAAGATAGGTATACCTAGACCTGTTTTATGCTTGAGTTGAACTGTGCATGCTTTTATTAACTCTGTTCAGTTCAGTTCAGTTGCATCTGACTCTTTGCGACCCCATAGACTGCAGTATGCTAACTCTGTATAATCACAGTAATTATCTCATTTGAGCATAATCTTAGATTTGCAGCGAGATATGCATTTAAAAAATCTGATAACTAAAAACTGAAAAGCAAATTAGGTAAGACTTAAAATGTAGACTTTATGAGCCACTTATAAATTTTTTCTTTGTAATTCATTAAAAAAATACCTGTGATCAAATGACTAAACAAATTATGTGAATGTTTGATATTTAATAGTGAATTTTCTTACTGATTATTGGTTAACATAGAATCTTTCAATTTGGTAATATCAATCCACCATTTAAAACCAATCTTGAGACAGTAATCTGAAGTAACTAACAGTGTTTATAAAATATGTAATAACAAAGCAAAAAGTAAATTTAAAAGAGTAGTAAACAAAAATAAATTATAATATATTCATCTCAATATGTACTTATTATAATAATATTCACTTAAAGAGTATTGCATGAAAATTCCATTCTGTAATATTAAGACAAAATCAAAAAATGCAAGATAATATCTAAAATTATAAAAATTTAAAATATGTAGTTTAAAATAGTCTGGAAGTAAAATGTAAACATGCTGTGAGTAGCTGAATCTGTTTCCATTTAATAATTTTCTGTTTGTAATAGATTAACATTACTTCTCCTATATAGTATTTATACTTTTATATTTATACTTATATATTTATATTTATATTATATATTTATTTATAGCAAATATTTTATAGATATTTCAATACAATATTTCTCTCACATTTTCATATCTAAATATTTCTTTGATGAAAGAATGATATTATTTCACTATACCTACTTAACGTATATTTGTAAAATTGTCTATTAATTCTATTTATTGAACTTTTTCCAGGTAAATGAAAAACATATTTAAGAACATGGCACAAAAAAATGCCATTATTGCAGTTTGATTCCTATAGTTAAATATGTTAAAATATAGAATGCTTGCCTAGAACATGTGATTTAAATTTTACATCAAATTCATTCTCTGATCATATTCCTCATGGGATTTTCTGGACATATCCATTATTGTTAATATTCAGTTTTTTATGTGATCAGTGCTGGGAGCCTCTCCAAAGAAGAGCTGCTTTAGATTTATCTTTATGCCATTTGCTAGTTAAATCACTGAACCAAAGCCCTCTGGAGAAAATTTAGCTGTGGTTAGGGTGAAACATGATGGTGAAAAGTATAGGAAATTTTTAATCAAACAGACTTTAAATCTTAGCACTTACTAGCTATGTAATAGTATGATATAGGTATTTTTTTAAACAACTTTATTGGAGTATAGTTGATTTACAATGTTGTGTTTAGTTTCTGCTGTACAACAAAGTGAATCAGCTATATGTAGACATATATCCACTCATTTTTAAATTCTTTAGCCATATGGATCATAACAGAGCATTGAGTAGAGTTCCCTGTGCTATATAGTAGGTTATTTTTAGTTATCTATTTTACATATAGTTGTATGTAAATGTCAGTCCCAGTCTCCCTGTTTATTCCTCCCTCCTTCTTTCTTCCTGGTGACCATAAGATTTTCTTTCAAAAAGCAAGTGTCTTTTAATTTCATAGCTGCAGTCATCATCCACAGTGATTTTGGAGCTCAAGAAAATAAAGTCTGTCACTGTTTCCATTGCTTCCCCTTCTACTTGTCTTGAAGTGATGAGAAGAAAAGCTATGATAAACCTAGACACCTATTAAAAGGCATACACATTATTTGCTGGCAAAGGTCCATATATTCAAAGCTATGGTTTTTCCAGTAATCATGTACTGATATAAGTGTTGGACCATAAAGAAGGCTGTGCACTGAAGAGTTGATGCTTTTGAACTATGGTGTTGGAGAAGATTATTGAGAGTCTCTTGGACTGCAGGGGATCAAACTAGTCAATCCTAAAGGAAATCAATCCTGAATATTCACTGGAGGGACTGATGCTGAGGCTGAAGCTCCAATATTTTGGTCACCTGATGTGAAGAGCTGACTCATTGGAAAAGACCCTGATGCTGGGAAAGATTGAAGGCGGGAGGAGAAGGAGACAACAGGACAAGATGGTTGAATGGCATCACCGACTCAATGGACATGAGTTTGAGCAAAGTCCGGGAGACAGAGAAGGACAGAGAAGCCTGGAGTGCTGCAGTCCATGGGGTCCCAAAGAGTCAGACACAACTGAGTGACTGAACAACAACCATGAGATTGTTTTCTACATCTGTGGCTCTCTTTTGATTTGGGAAATAAGTTCATTTGTACCTTTTTTTTTTTTTTTTTTAGGTACCACATATAAGCTGTAGCATATATCTGTCCTCTGTCTGACTTACTTTACCCAATAAGACAATCTCTAGGTCCATCCATGTTCCTGCAAATGATATTATTTTGTTCTTTATTATGGCGTCCCAGGTGGTACTAGTGGTAAAAAATCCTCCTGCCAATACAGGAGACACAGGAGACATGATTTGATCCCTGGGTGGGTCAGGAAGATCCCCTGGAGGAATAAATGGCAACTCATATATTCTTGCCTGGGAAATCCCATGGACAGAGGAGCCTGGGGGCTACACTTCGTAGGGTCGCAAAAAGTCAGATATGACTAAGCATGAACACAAACACACACAATATTACACTGTATATTTATACCACATCTTTATCCATTGCTCTGTCAATAAATATTTAGGCTGCTTCCATTTTCTAGCTATTGTAAATTGTGCTACGATGAACATTGGGGTGCATGTATCTTTTTAAATTATGGTTTCTTGGGATGTATGCCCAGGAGTGGAATTTCTGGATCATATAGTAGCTCTATTATTATTGTTTTTATTCACATTTTACAAGTGAAGTTAAATAACAAAAGTACATATCTTATACTTACAAAGGCAAAGTGCTTGTCTAAATTCATGCTGGTGGGTAGTGTGGACTAGATCTAAGCTTTCAGTTTCATAGCCTCCTGTGCCATGTGATAAAGCCTGTCTGCTTTATCTCTCCAAGGCATATGCAAAATCATAAACATAGTTATTTTTACAGGGATACTGTGAAACAACTGCAGTAAATAACTATTAGTCTTGTGCCCATAAGTTATAATAATAATGACAATGAATAATATAGGCTTCTTCCTTTTAATATTATTAGTTTGTTTTAGATTCTAGTCCATATAAGTGAAAACTCTGTTAGAAACTTCTAGTATTTTTGCTTTTGATTTAATCCCAGAGTCCTAGCCAAATCAAAAAAATGTTTCTCTCTGTGTACAATTAAATAGACTATTTTTCCCTAGTTAATATTTTCATCCAGTCTTAAACTTTTGAATATTCTAAATTGACGGAGAATCATATTTCCAACTCTACATTCCACAGGTAGGGTCAAGATTTTATCTCCTTTTCCCATGTGTCTATAGTGTCCCAAAATCCTCTATTAGAAATCAAAAATCCCACCAAAATAGCAACTCATTGCAAGGTCTGATTTATACTTCATAGTCTGAAGCTTTTGTTCTCATTTCATTTGTGAAAGGAAGATAATGCTTCATTTGTCCACCAGTGCTTATATATGTATATTTTTATCTTTTTCACATATATACATGCAAACATACAGTTGTATGGGTTGGCACATAGACCTTTTCTGATTCTTTGATAATAAGTTCAACGTCAAATTGTAAGGGATTTTACAAGTTGATGTTGGTAACTGGATTAGGACAAGTACAGATTAAAACCTATAAAAAAAGACAATTTCATTCAGGGTTCATAAGTAAATATCTTAATGTTCAACCAACCTTCCTGAGTTGATATTAGAGATTTCCGCAAGTAGTTATTTCTTTCCATTTTTTCACTGAAGTCGACTTTCTTCATTAAGACATAGTTCGTTATTTCCCAAGGAAAAGCGTAGTTTTTCTGGAATAGATTTTAAATTCCTTTGTGATAAGAAACCCAATGATGTATATAATTACATAATTCCCTGACACACACATACACTACATTATGGTCTATGAAACAGTGTCACATTTATTGTCTCATTTCATTCTCAAAATGATACTAAGGAATAATCAAGATAGAGACTGTACCTCACTTTGAAAACAGGGAAGCAAACAAAAACTCAATTGGAATGCTAGGTGAATTTGTGGTTCCACTAGGACATGCATCCAATTACTAGGTACTTTTTTATTATGTGTGTGTGTGTGTGTGTGTGTGTGTGTGCATGCTCAGTTGTGTCTGACTCTTTGTGAACCCGTGGACTATAGCCCAACAGGCTCTCCTGTCATGAGATTTTCCAGGCAAGAATACTGGAATGAGTTGTCATTTCCTACTCCAGAGGAGACATATATATAGCTATATGTGTCATTAACTTCCTCTTTCTCTTCAGTGTAGAAATAGAACTGATTAAAATATACTTTCTTAATATCTGTTAGTATATTATGTACCTGGAGGACAAAGCATGATATATAAAAAGATATATATGCATGTACATACATATATGTACATGCATATATATCTTTTTATTAACCTTCCATACAATGGTAGAAAATATATATGTGTATATTCTTTAAATGACTAATAAAATTTTCCTTGAAAGGAGGTTTAATAATTGAACTATAAAATGGGACCCTAGGCAGCCACAACTTATACTTTTTGACTCATAGTGGCCTAAAGAGATGATCATTTATTAATAAATGGGGAGGGAGGAGGGAGGAGGGTTCAGGATGGGGAACACATGTATACCTGTGGCGGATTCGTTTTGATATTTGGTAAAACTAATACAATTATGTAAAGTTTAAAAATAAAATAAAATTAATTATAAAGCTTAAAAAAAGTAATTTGCTTATTAAATATTTAACTGTGTTTTGAGTTACTACAAAGATACAAGAATTGGATGAGAAACTATATGTTTTACTCTCATTCTAATATTTAGATGCTTTTTTTATCCAGGTGCATAATATACTAACAGATGTTAAGAAAATGTACTTTAATCAGTTCTATTTCTACATTGTAGAGGAAGTTGGTGACATATGTAACAAAAGTCAATCAATGATAGTCATTGTTCTTTGGTGCTATAGATGAACCATGCCCCTCCATGGAATAGTACAGATATATGATTACATATCTGTGGCTTCTATGGTGGCTCAGACTATACAGAATCCACCTGAAATGTAAGAGACCTGGGTTTGATCCCTGAGTTGGGAAGATCCCCTGTGGAAGGGAATGACACCCACTCCAGTATTCTTGCCTGGAGAATCCCATGGATAGAGGAGGCTGGTGGGCTACAGTCCACGGGGTCACAAAGAGTTGGACATGACTGAGTGACTAACATTTTCCCAGGTGGCGCAGTTGTAAAGAATCTGCCTGCCAGTGCAGGAGACACAAGAGACATGGGTTCAATCCCTGGGTTGGGAATATCCCCTGGAGTGGGAAATGACAACTCACTCCGAGGCAAGTGTTCTTGCCTGGGAAGTCCCATGGACAGAGAAGCCTGATGGGATAAAAATCCATGGAATCACAAAGAGTCAGACATGACTGAGTGACTGGGCACACACACACACACACACACACAATAGCCTATTAAAGTGCATGAGAAAACACAAGAACTCCTCAAATATTAGCTATTACATTTTCATAAGTTTCTACCACTGTCTTTACACACTCATTAAAACCATACATGCAAAATAGCCATAATAGTAATTTCTTTGCCTGTCAACAAGGCCCAGGATAATTGTGCTTCTTTACCATGTATCCAATAAGCCAAAGAGTATTTATAGGCTTTAAAAACACCATCTCCATTTAAGAAAAATATTCAACTGTGACATTCTCCTTTACAACATTAAAACCAATTAAAGCAGAAAATAAATACCTGGTATTTTCAAAACAGAGTACTTTGAAAGTTAGGAATTTAGTCAGTTTAATCAAAAGTTTAACTAAAATAATAGGATTGTTACCATTACATGGATCAAGGAATCATTAAACAAAATTGGTAAGATAAAGTAAAAGTAGGAAATAATAAGCTCAGCTTTCTCCCCAAATAGTATTCAAGGTCATATATTTCAGATCAGACACAAGAAAAGTCCACTTACTAAATATGAGCAGTAATTTTCATGTTCCTTATCAAACAGATTATTGTAATTTTTGTTGCAGAGAATTTAATGTGTTGCATGAGAAGTCAGAGAGAAATGATTCCTGTTATCTGCTGTTTCCTGACATTTTCTCATGACACTGTATAAAGAGAGTCTCTAAGGAGCATATTATCAGTTCTTTACATTCGACTACAACTAACAGCATTTCTATGGGCAGAAACTTTCTCCCACCCCAAATCACCATCATACACCGGATTTTAGCCCTAAATTCAGTGCATTTAACTGGCAAATATCAGGCATGGTGAAGCCTAGTAAAATGTGGATTCTCAGACTGAGCCTTTGCATCATAAGGAACATACATCTTATTAAGTCTCAGCTTGCCTGCTTGGTGATTCTCTCCCACTCATCAGGAAAGATAGATGAGAGGCACATTATGTTCATTCAGCAAATCAGCATTTATTAATACAAAGTGGAAACCAATAGAGATTTCATCAGTCTGGTGAAAAGGAAAAAATTAAGTAAACATAATAAACTATGAAGGAAAACTAGCAGGAGTATATATATACATACTGAAACACTTCAACAGGCAAGCTGGAAATGTCCAATCAGTAAATTTCAATATTTTACATTTGTATTTTACAATGTAATTTATGTAAATTAAATTTACTTACTGTTTCTAAGCAACTTAATTTTACTGAAAGTGGGGGCCTGACTTTTCCCTACTCAAAAGCTAATAAAAAGGCAAGGTTAGTGAAAAGGAGACTTTGCTTTATTTCAGAGTCCAGCAACAGGAGGAGGGGAGGAGGTTGAACTCCTGTTCAAAGGTTCACTCTCCGCACCGTCCCATCTCACCTCACTTCACCCCATTCCACTCACACTCAGTGGGTAAGAGCTTTTATAGATGGAGGGAGGGGGCTACATTCAGAAACAGCATAGTCGTCTCTGACTCTCATCTTGAAATTAGTCACGTGTGGTCTGATCAGCATCGTCTTGATTGTTTTAGAAACAGTTAGTTCTTAATTCCAGGGTCAGTTTGTTCCCATTCCTTTAAGACCAGTTCTCAGAATTATGGCAGTTTATGTCATGTCTACAGTCTGGTTATTATGTAGTTAAGTTCTTCCACCTGATGCAGTTTCAAAATCAATAAGACAGCTCAATGGATATGGCTCAGAATAGTATGTATAGCCCTGGAGGCGGAACTAAAAGTCTTTGACTTTCCTTAAAGACTATCTCGCCACTTGACTGTTTTCCTTGTTTCTGCATTTTATCACTTCTCTGATTAAACTTATTCTTTGGCTAAAGTTTTTCTACAGAAAAAAGGCAGGCTGAGGACATGGGAGGCAAGGGTCATAGGGCCCCGCCCCATTTCAGTATCAAATATGTACACATACAATTCTAATCAGTTGGGAAATTAAATATATCAGTATTTTGCAATATGGTGAAACAAGCTCCAAAGTTTTCAGGTACCCAGCATCCTCACTAGCTCTGAGAACAGTTGTTAGATAAAAGGAATTTCTAACTCTTACAACCTCCATCATTTCAGTTCAGTTCAGTCACTCAGTCATGTCCGACTCTTTGCGACCCCATGAATCACAGCACGCCAGGCCTCCCTGTCCATCACCAACTCCTGGAGTTCACCCAGACTCACATCCATCGAGTCAGTGATGCCATCCAGCCATCTCATCCTCTGTCATTCCCTTCTCCTCCTGCCCCCAATCCTTCCCAGCATCAGAGTCTTTTCCAATGAGTCAACTCTTCGCATGAGGTGGCCAAAGTACTGGAGTGTCAGCTTTAGCATCATTCCTGCCAAAGAAATCCCAGGGCTGATCTCCTTCAGAATGGACTGGTTGGATCTCCTTGCAGTCCAAGGGACTCTCAAGAGTCTTCTCCAACACCACAGTTCAAAAGCGTCAATTCTTCGGCGCTCAGCCTTCTTCACAGTCCAACTCTCACATCCATACATGACCACAGGAAAAACCATAGCCTTGACTAGACGAACCTTTGTTGGCAAAGTAATGTCTCTGCTTTTGAATATGCTATCTACGTTGGTCATAACTTTCCTTCCAAGGAGTAAGCGTCTTTTAATTTCATGGCTGAAACTGCCATAAGCTTCTTCATATTAGAAATGTAGCTCTTTTCTGCTTTTATTTCCATACAACTGTATGATGTTTACATACATGCTAAATAGGAAAACATTTCAAGGAGGTCCACAGTATGGGCCTACAGAAAGAGTCAGTAGTTTCTTGGGCCTGAAAGGAGTTTTTCACCTAAAAGTGTTTCGGTTCTGTATTCAGCAATTTTAATTGCTATGGAAATGAGATGTCTGTCCCAGATACACTTCTCTCAATCCTGTTGAGATTTTGCTGCAAAGGCAGAAAGCTATTAAGGGTCACTCTGTTTCCTGTACATACTCAGCGTTTCTTGACATCTGACAAGAACAAATGAAAAGTTTGTTGATTTCTAGGTTTCAGGATCTCTGTCAATCCTCTGCCATCTACTAGAAGAAGAAATAAAGAATGACTTCAGAAAAAGTCAGTTCTGGCTTTTCTAATTTATAAAGTTCACATTTTTTTAAAGTGTACAAATAATATATTTATTATTATATATTTATTTAATATATATCATATATTTAATTAGGAAATGAGTAAATAAAAATCACTATGAAGCAAAATTGATAATGTTTTGGCATTGTCATGTCCTATGTATTTTTAGCATGAAATATGTAATTATAGGAATCAATCTATATATACATTTTTATCTTTTTTAACTTTGCATAAAATTACGACTATTTCCTATATATTCAAAAGTTCATTTCAGTTTTTAAGTTTGTGTGCTTGTGTCATAGTTTATTAGTTTCTTTACATCTGGGTGTTTTTGATGGTCACTCACCGACTCAATGGACATGAGTTTGAACAAGCTCCAGGAGATGGTGAGGGACAGGGAGGCCTGGCATGCTGGAGTCCATGGGGTCACAGAGTTGGACACGACTGAGCGACTGAACAACAACATTTTTGATAATTATTGCTAGCTTTTTGTGGCTATCACAGACCACAAGTTGGTCACATAAGCACCATCTTCTAGTGTTCACACCTCTCAATACTCCCTGTTAGTGTGGGCAGGGCCTGTGACTTGCTTCTACCCAATAGCCTACAAGATAGAAAACAGCTTGAGATTCTGTTATGAAAGGTTGTGATATTTATCTTGCCAGAAATTCTGTGGCTGCCTCTGAAGGAGCAAGCTGCCATAGTAGGAGCTACACTCCAGAGAGGACCATGTGGCAGAGAACTGAGGTGTCCTCTGACTGACAATCAGCAAGAAATTGGGGCTCACAAACTGGCAGTCTGCAAGAAACTGAATGCTGCCAACATGTAAGCTTAAAGGCTCCTGAGTTTAGCCTGCGAGAGCAACTCAGCCCTGGCCAAAACCTCAACTTCAGCTTTACATGAGGCCATGCTGAACCATGTGCAGATTTCTGAATCATAGAAGTGGTGAGATAATAAATGCATACTAAGTTTTTTATAGTATTATTATACCACACTAGAAAACTGGGATTAACATTATAAATAATGTGTAGATGAACCACATTATACAAAAATTATTGTTCTGCTATAAGTATATTTCTGAGGATACACTTTCTGAATAGATTATTAATGGCTTGTTATTGTTTAGTCACTAAATCATGTCAGACTCTTCCGTGACCACATGGACTGCAGCCTGCTGGTCTCCTCTGTTCAGCGGATTTTCCAGACAAGAATATTGGAGTGGGTTGCCATTTCCTTCTCCAGGGAAGCTTCCCATCCAGTGAGCAACCTGAGTCTCTGGCTTGGCGGGTGGGTTCTTTACCACTGAGCTAGCTGGGAAGTCCTAAAAGGAAAAAAACATTTTAGTAACTCTGATTTTAAAAAATTATCTACCATACTACATAAAAGAAAAAAAAAAAACTTTCCACTGTAAAAGTCATTTTACCCTGGAAAATTTAGGAAATATGATGATATCATCAAATTTAGTAAGAAAACTATAATCTTAAATGTCAATAGTTACTGTTAACCAGATTCTCTTTCTAAGCACTATTGCAAATGGATTGACTGACAATCATGTGAGAATTATTCTATCAATATACTCAATTTACAGATGAGAAATTTGAAATGAAAGGAGGGGGGGCACTCTAAATTGTCTAACATCACAAAAACACCTAAAATGTTGAGCTAGGATTATGAGGCAGGTAGGTACGCTCTAAAAGCTGTCCTTTTAAATAGTTTGCTCAACAGTTTGCTAAGTAAATGGACAATGTTTATTGACAAAATGCTCTAAATATGTTAAAATATGTTAAATATTACCAAAATAACCTTTAAGAATCACCTATTACTGCTTGATTTTGTTGAAGTTGTAATGAATTAGGGCATTTATTCACCATGCCTCACAGCTTGTTCATTTATTCATTGGGCAAATATGAATTGATCATCTGCTAAGGACAAGATTTATGTACTAACTCCTGGTCATGAAAGTAAAAAACAATTATGAGTTCAGAGCATGCCTCCAGCATGGAAGGATGGATATGATGAACATATTCTACATATTTAAAGTGCTATGAAACAAAACACATGGCTCTTTAAGAGGATGCAATAAGGAGATCTGGAGAGTGAGGTCAGGCTCCTTTGAGGAAGAAGTCTAATCTGATATCTGGAGGATAAATAGTAATTAATTACATAGAAGAAAAAGAGATTGACATTCCAGTCAGAGAGGATGTCACATGTACTGACCTTATCCATAAGAAACACAATATTTTCAAGACCTTGAAAAATGCCCCAAGTTGCTAAATAACGCAAAGTGAGACAAAGAGCGGCATAAAATATAGCTGCTGAGATGTGTGGGTACAGAGCAGGGAAAGCTATGTAGATCTACTAAATAGTTTGTTCTTTATTTAAAAGCAATACATCATCACTGAATAGATCTAAAAAAGGAAGCCTCATGCTCGTATCTGCATTTAAGATGAGATACCTCAGGATAACTGAGCTAACAGAGCTCACAGGACACGCGATATGGCCCTACCCTGATAATCTGGTCATTCAGGAAAAAAAAAAAGAATAAGAAAAATTTGGACAAAACTCAAAAACTATCTGCTTGTGGGCTGAAGAGCTAATAACAGTGTCAAGAATTACTGGGATAGAATTCTACAAGGACAGTTTCAGAATGTGTGTTTATCTGCTCAGGCAGCTGTAACAAAGTACCAAATACTCAGTGGCTCATACCAACAAGAAATATATATCTATAGTTCTGGAATCTAGAAGTATGGTTTCAGGCTGCCAGTGATAAAGTTTTGGTGAAGAACTGCTTCTAGGATCATAGACAGCCATCTTTTCCCTGTGTCCTCACAGAACAGATGGAATGAGGGAACTCTTTGGGGTCTCTTATATAAGGGCACTAATCCCATTCATGGATGTGAGAGTTAGACTGTGAAGACTGTGAAGACTGAGCACTGAAGAATTGATGCTTTTGAACTGTGGTGTTGGAGGAGACTCTTGAGAGTCCCTTGGACTGCAAGGAGATCCAACCAGTCCATTCTGAAGGAGATCAGCCCTGGGATTTCTTTGGAAGGAATGATGCTAAAGCTAAAACTCCAGTACTTTGGCCACCTCATGTGAAGAGTTGACTCATTGGAAAAGACTCTGATGCTGGGGGGAATTGGGGGCAGGAGAAGGGGACAACAGAGGATGAGATGGCTGGATGGCATCACTGACTCGATGGACATGAGTCTGAGTGAACTCCGGGAGTTGGTGATGGACAAGGAGGCCTGGCGTGCTGTGATTCATGGGGTCGCAAAGAGTCGGACACGACTGAGCGACTGATCTGATCTGATCTGAATCCCATTCATGAGAGCTCTACTCTTATGACCTTATCAGCCCCTAAAGGCCCACCTCCTAATACCATCATATTGGAGGTTCAGTTCAGTTCATAATGGAGGTTAGGATTGCAATAAATGAATTTGGGTGGTGTGGGGGACACAAATATTCAGTTTATAGCAGGGTAGAATCTCATTTGGGAAACTGCTTTTATCTCTGATACCAAGTCTAGCATGGAAACCTAAGAATCTGGAAGCTAAGCCTTATTGTTAAAATTTCTCCAGGTTAAGGGCCAAGGAATCAGTGTTCAGGTCCCCCGACTTTGGGGAATAGCCCTCAAAAGCCTTCTTCCTATAAGATTGAAACAGCCAAGGTCTCTTTACAAGAGGAAGAATAAACCAGAAGTGGAAACATTCACAGATCCCTGTGCAGTTTTTAAATGACCTGTCTCTGAAATTGGATTAAGGAGATTCTTGGATATCAACGTCAGGCACCAGTCAGCAGCATCAGTTCAGTTCAGTTCAGTCGCTCAGTCATGTCCAACTTTTTGCAACCCCCATGAACTGCAGCACGCCAGGCCTCTCTGTCCATCACCAACTCCCGGTGTTTACCCAAACTCATGTCCATTGAGTTGGTGATGCCATCCAACCATCTCATCCTCTGTCATCCCCTTCTCCTGCCTTCAATCTTTCCCAATATCAGGGTCTTTTCAAATGAGTCAGCTCTTCGTATCAGGTGGCCAAAATATTGGAGTTTCAGCTTCAACATCAGTCCTTCCAATGAACACCCAGGACTGATTTCCTTTAGGATGGACTGGTTGGATCTCCTTGCAGTCCAAGGGACTCTCAAGAGTCTTCTCCAACACCACAGTTCAAAAGCATCAATTCTTCGGCGGTCAGCTTTCTTTATAGTCCAACTCTCACATCCATACATGACCACTGGAACAACCATAGCCTTGACTAGATGGAACTTTGTTGACAAAGTAATGTCTCAGGTTTTTAATATGCTGTCTAGGTTGGTCATAACTTTCCTTCCAAGGAGTAAGCGTCTTTTAATTTCATGCAGCAGCATATGCAACTCTAATTACATATTATCCCAGCCCTGCCCTCAAGTTGCATCTAAAAGTATTTCTTAAATTCAGAGCCTGACACATTAAAAAAGAAAAAAAAATTAAAAACAAAAGAAAAACTAGACTCATTATATGACAGGAGCACATGGGTAAAAACCAACAATAGACAACAGATGTTTAGGTTATCAGAATCAGATTTTAAGATAACTATAATTACTGTGCTCAGCAGAACTTTTTAAATCGGACTCTGATGGTGCCAAAGGTGTTTGATGAACTCTCCAGTGTTAGCAACTGTGAATCTGGACAGGGCACAGTAGAAAGAGCACGGCTTCATTCTTAAAGGAATGTACAAGGTAAATTCAATTTTCCCCTCCCATTCCCCTCATTTCTGCCTAGTTATATGTTCCAAACCATGGTTCAGGGAAGGAGAACCAAAACCAAAAACAGGCATCTTCTAGGACAACTGTCGAAATCACCCTTTGGCCTACTGACATGGTTGGAATTTGTGGGGGCAAAGTTGAACAAAGGAGGGAATTGAGAATCTTCAAAACTTTGCCCAGGAATCCCTTAGAGTCTTTTGAGCAAATAGTGCACTAAGCAGTGCAAGGCCCTGGTCATGTCTAGTTTATTGTTATTATATCTTAAATGAGGAATATGAAGAAAATTCCTGTGCTTTACACAAAAGGCAAGGTGCAATGAATTAACGCCCACCACAAACTGTTTTATCATCTTTATTGAAGTTTAATGCATTAGTAAACCACAGCATTCATTCAAGTACTACGGAAAAGCCAACAATTTCTGCTCTGATTCCCTAAAGCCAGTATTATCTGGTAAATATGACTGAAAAACAAGAAATGAGTTCAGAAGGTTGTGACATGCTCAATTTACAGAGAATATTTGAACTGTCTGGATATTTAAGCTCATTCACCATACCCTAGAGGTATGCTACGTACCCTGAAATTTACTTACTCTCATGACTATTAATAGCTTCCCATAACTTATAGACACAACTTCTTATATTTCTACTCTCCTCTGGATCTGACTCCAATCTCCCATTCAGGACTTGGTCTCTCATGCCCTGGACTTCCTACCCGATAATATTGTTGCAAAATAACTAATTATTATATGTGACTGAACTGTCAAAACTTAAATTTGAAATGTCATTTCTCTCTTTGCCCCTTGCCTTCCTACAAAACAAAATAAAACAAAACAATAAAACTACTTATCCTTCAAAGCCCATTTTTTTCTACTTTCTCCAAAGTTTTTAGCTAGAATCTCCATTATTGTCTATGAAATTCCTCTTCCTAAAATTATCCTCATAATATTTTTAAAAAATTCCCCATCCTTGAAATGAATAAGAGATCTAAGAACTTTTAAAACTTCTTCATATATATCTGTTGTTGTTCAGTCATTCAGTCATGTCTGACACTTTGTGACCCCATGGACTACAGTATACAGGGCTTCACTAGCTCCCGGAATTTGCTCAAATCCATGTACATTGAGTTGATGATACACTATCTAACCATCTCATCCTCTGCCACTCCCTTCTTCTTCTGCCCTCACTCTTTGCCAGCATCAGGGTCTTTTCTAATAAGTTGGCTGTTTGCATCAGGTGGTCAAAGTATTGGAGCTTCAGCTTCAGCATCAGTCCTTCCAATGAATATTCAGGGTTGATTTCCTTTGGGATTAATTGGGTTGATTTCCTTGAAGTCCAAGGAACTCTCAAGAGCCTTCTCCAGTACCACATTTCAAAATCATCAATTCTTCAGTGCTCAGTGTTCTTTATGGTCCAACTTTCATATCTTTGAAAACTGCATTTTGATCTATATATATCATATTTTGGCACCTGAGACAAGACTCTCCATTTAACATTCTGTCACACTAATTATCCTAGACAGAATAATCTATTGTTCCCCATACCTGTCTTTTTCCACCAGACCATAGGCTGAGACTATGTCTCAATCATAGTTTTCTTTCTATACAGATTACCACTCACATACCACTGACCCAGAAAGACCTTTACCAGTCATTTGCCTTTCTACCATTTTCAATACCAGAAAAGATAATATATCACTGTGAAATATACAATTCATAAAACAGATTTATTTACTTTGTGCTCTTTTTGGTACTTCTAGCTCCTCTTACTTTGTAACATTAGCTACTATATCAAAAAATGTGTTGAAAGAAAGAAGATATGCATAGATGAATAGTTGTATAAACAGAAAATAAGATGAATGGATATATACACAAATTTTAGTTAATACTTAATAAATGTTTGTTAAATGAATACTTTTAGAATGACCTGAGCCAACTGTTTTTATAAGCAACAATATAATAAAATAGACTGGTAAAATTTTAGGCAGAAAAAAAATTAAATTTTCAAGCCTGTGATACTCTTTACTGAAATACTTCTGACCCTTACTAGTATCATAAAAATTGATTTATTTTACCAAAGTTTTACTATATACCCAATAATGTATGCTTCTCTGTCTTTCACACAACATGGCTATGAGGCAGGCATTTACAATTTCCTGATAGGTAGAAATAGTTATAATAAATAAAGATAACTTTATTGATAACTTTATTGATTAGTGAAAGAGGAGAGTGAAGAAGTTGAGTTAAAACTCAACATTCAGAAAACACAGATCATGGCATCTGGTCCCATCACTTCATGGCAAATATATGGGGAAACAGTGGAAACAGTGGCAGACTTTATTTTGGGGGGCTCCAAATTCACTGCAGATGGTGACTGCAGCCATAAAATTAAAAGATGCTTACTCCTTGGAAGGAAAGTTATGACCAACCTAGACAGCATATTAAAAAGCAGAGACATTGCTTTGCCAACAAAGGTCCATCTAGTTAAAGCTATGGTTTTTCTAGTAATCATGTATGGATGTGAGAGTTGGACTCTAAAGAAAGCTGAGCGCCGAAGAATTGATGCTTTTGAACTGTGGTATTGAAGAAGACTCTTGAGAGTCCCTTGGGCTGCAAGGAGATCCAACCAGTCAATTCTAAAGGAAATCAGTCCTGAATATTCACTGGAAGGACTGTTGCTGAAGCTGAAACTCCAATACTTTGGCCACCTGATGTGAAGAACTGACGCTTTGGAAAAGACCCTGCTGCTGGGAAAGATTGAGGGTAGGAGGAGAAGGGGATGACAGAGGATAAGATGGTTGGATGGCATCACTGAGTCAATGGACATGAGTTTGAGTAAACTCTGGTAGTTGGTGATGAACAGGGAAGCCTGGTGTGTTGCAGTCCATGGGGTCACAAAGAGTCGGACACGACTGAGTGACTGAACCGAACTGAACTGAACTGATGTCAGACTCTCTTCTGAATTGCTCTCCATTGATTCTAGCCATGCAGTGAACTAGATATTGTGACATTTTTCAGGTACATAAACTGAAACTCAAAGAAATTATACAACTTTATTAAATTCTAAAGATATCAAATCCCTATTTCATATCCCAACTTTCTCTTCTAACTCCAGAGTACATATTCTTTCTACAATAATAGGCTATATTTTAACATATATGGTAGAATAGTTGAAGTCATAAATTTGTTGGAAAAAAAAATATTCCTCTAAACTTCTAAGGCTACTTCTTATTCCTCCCAGGCCATTTGACAAATGATTTTATTTGAAAAGGCTGAGTTAATGGGACTTGGTTAACCTGTATAGTGCTTACTAATTTCATTTGAAGTTGTCACTTAATATGCATTCCCATTAGGAATAACAAGAAAGTTATCAAAATCGTAACACAGTTAAGCATAGAAGCTACCCATTTCACTCAGAACTTTGCCATGTTCCTTACGATTTAAGCAAATAAAGGAGAGTTCAGTTTATTAAGGCAAATGTGAGCCTGATAATAAGAAGCCTAATAATACAAATAAAACTCATGACAAACTCAATCCTAAATTTGTGGGAGCAGAGAGAAAGTACACAAGTTAATAAAAGTTATATATGTTATTAAAATAAGTTATAAAAATACTTCTGTCATCTCTTGAATTTTTACAATGTGGGATTACTGTGTAACAAATGTGAATAAAATATTCTTTTGAAAACACTCCTGAAAGATTTTTATTCTTTAGTCTGTATCATTATGCTGTAGAGCAGGAAATAATGGGAAAAAAATATACTGCCTATTTAAATAAGTTTCTTTACATTTTAAATATGATAATATCATGAATGATGTTCTCTCTATTGTACTAGTCTGACTGAAACAAGGTCTTTTCATTTCCTGGCTTATTTCTAATAAAAAGTCAAAATAACAGCTTTTAAAAAAATTATTTTGTACATCAACAGAAAATTTCTGGCACAACTCTTACCCCTACCATAGATAGATTTTTTTTATGTTAAAGTGCTTTATGCATCCATATATTATATTTTTACAATAAAATATATTATTTATATATTCATATATTCAATAAGTATGAATTTAGTTCCTACTATTTGTTAGAAACTCATCTAAGTGCTGATAATTTATTGATTCATAAAATAAATCAAGTCTTAACACTTGAGGGATTCTCACTCTGGCTGGAGAAAAGAGAAAATAAATACACAAATGAATGTAGACGAAAGCATTGATAATTGCAGTAAGAATAGAGATGATAGAAGTGATATTGTTACAGAAAGTGGCATGTCTTAGTTCACTTGAATTCTACACACACACACACACACACAAATATACACCATTACATAAATTGTCCCCTAAATGTTATGTCAAAATCCATGTAGAAGAGGTTTTGAAGAAGATGAAGAAAAAGTGTGAAGTCTCTGAGCTGGAAGCAAACTTGTGTGTTCAAGAGACAGAAAGCAGTCCAGTGTGGCTTGATCATAGTGAATGAGTGGATAAAAGAACTGAATTAAGTGATCAGAGAGGACTTTATAAAACATAGTAAAAAGATTTTAATTCATTGTATTTTAAAAAATAGGGTTTAAAGAGGATAGTGACATTATCAGTTTAATTTTATTGGCTTGAACTAAGTCGATAGAAGTGAAAATGGTAAAGTAGTAAAAAGAAATATACATTTTGCAGACAGAGGTTTCAGAATTTATTGATGGTTGACTATGAGGGTTAAAGACAGAAATCAAGAATGACTCAAGTTTTTGGCCTTAGTATCTGTGTAAATTGTGGTTCAATTTACTGCAAACTAAAGAATCAATAGTCCTGTTATGGTCAGAATAATCCTGAGAGGGCTAACAGATGAGATGTCAAGTAAACAGTTGAATATAATGGGGAAGAAAGAAAATTCTGGGCTATGGAAATATACGTTTGAGCCATTGGCATATAAATAGTACTTTAAGTAAGTGGACTGCGTAAGATCATTTTGGACTCTGTGGGAGAGGGAGGGGGGATGATTTGGGAGAATGGCATTGAAACATGTATAATATCATATAAGAAATGAATCGCCAGTCCAGGTTCGATGCAGGATACAGGAAGCTTGGGGCTGGTGCACTGGGATGACCCAGAGGGATGGTATGGGGAGGGAGGTGGGAGGGGGGTTCAGGATTGGGAACACGTGTACACCCGTGGCGGATTCATGTTGATGTATGGCAAAACCAATACAATATTGTAAAGTAATTAGCCTCTAATTAAAATAAATAAATTTAATTTTTTAAAAAAGAAACAGTTAAAAAAAAAAAGAAAATTTTAAAAAGGAGGAGACTAAGTATATAGCTCTAGCACTCTCCAACATTTAAACATCTGGTAGGAAGACTTCTTCTCTGCCCCTAAAGGATTAACTGTTACAAGAAGTACCACCAAAGTATACATAGCTAGAAAACTGTATAAAGTATACAAAACAAATATTTTCAGGCATTGCAGAACAGATACTGTCAAATTGCAAGGATGTGATCCCCAAGAAAAGAGAAACCAATGACATGAACTCTAAAATTTCCCCAGCTTACCACCTCGAGGCAGTTTCCAGGCTCCTGAATAGGGAGGGTGACTCGAACAGAGCTCAGAAGTCCTGCTAACTTCAGGAGACAGAGATTGGATTTCAGGAAGATACATACACAACTAGGATTTATGCAGCAGAGTACTGAAGAGGAGAGTGCTTCAGAAAGAGGACTCTGGATGTCTTCAGAAGGGTCTTTTTGGGACCCTAGGTGAATGTCACGGGTTGTATGTGCATGAGGTGAAACTCCATGAGTTTGGGAAAAGAACTACCAGAATGTAGTAAGCCATAGATTCTTAGGGCTCACACTGGGCTGTCAATATTCATCTTGCTGGACTCCCTGTGGTCCAGGGATCAAGAGTCTATACTCCCAGAGCAGGGGACCTGGGTTCAATACCTGGTGAGAGAACTAGGATCCCACATGCTGCAACTAAGCATTCACATGCCACAACCAAGACTGAAGATCTCATATGCTACAACTAAGACCCAACACAGCCAAATACATAAATGAATATTTTTTTTAAAAAAAATACATTCATCTTCACACCAGCCAGCAGGGAAAACCATGCCATCCACAGACACTGAAAAGGCGTATAAGTAGCAGGTATCCTACCAAACTTTAAAAGATAATCTAAAAATGATTCAACTAATTACAAGTCACTTAATTATATGACAGGTAAAGTCCGATGTTCTTTAAAAGAGTAAGCAAAATCCAGCACAAAGCAACAAAAATATTATCAACGTTTGGCATTCTACCAAAAATTATCAGCCATGCAAGGAGGCAAGAGAATATAATACATAATCCAAACAAACTTGATCAATATAAATATATCCAGAAATGATAGAAATAATACAATTAAACCACAACACATCAGTATGAATGAAGTGCCATGTCAAGAAAATGGAGAATACTTGAATATAATAAGCAAGCAAATGAACAATGTACAAAGATTGAAAATTAATTTATAGAGAATAAAAATGCAGTATCTGAAATTTAAAATATCCCAATGGCATTAATGTTGGCTTAGACTCTAGAAGAAATATTAGTGAACTGCTGTAGAGTCATTCAAAATAAGGTACAAAAATAAAGGGAAACAGACTGAAAAACAAAATAAGAGGGTGCAGAAAATACGTCTTGGAAAATATAAAGTACTACAATTCACATAAAATTGAGATCTCAAACAATAGAAGCTTAACATTATTTGAGTAAATAATGGATACATTTTTCCCAAATGTAACGAAAAATAAACTCCCAAGTTCTATGAACTTCAATGAACTCTAAGAAAATACATTAAAAAAAAAATCATGACAATGTTAATAATAAAATTTTTGATACACATGTGTCTATATGTCACAGAATAAGAGATATATTATTTACAATGGAATAAATAAAAGGCTCATAAATCTTTCAACTATTTTCATAAATGAGTAAATCAGAGGAAACTGGAGAGATATTTCTAATTCTTAAAAATGAAAATATAAACTTTCAAACTACGTTCTTAGAGAACATGTCTTCCCAAATTGAAGGAACAAATTAAATTTTTTCAGAGACATAAGTTAAGATAATCAATTGCCAATAGATTTGATCTACAATAAAAGTTAAAAAGAAAGCTCAAAAAAGAGAAACAATTATGCTAAAAGGTAATGAAAAAATACAACCAAACAAAATGAAGATTACTAAAAATCACAAACAAGTGAGTAAACATCAAAGGTATTATTTTCATTTTGAATTTCTATAAAATATAAGTGACCCTTTTAAACAAAAATTAGAAAAATGAATTGACTGTTTATAACAATAAGATGTGGTCAAAATTGAAGTATATATTTTTAAGATTTTAATAAGGGGCATCAGTTAGATTTTTATGTTATATTTAGACATAGGAATTTATAACTTTCTGCTCAAAAACATATTTTCCAATAGTACATAAATTAAATATGTATATTAGAAATGCATAATATAGAAGAAGGAAATTGCAAAAGATAACATAAAGGATGAACCAGTGAATGTAAAGAAGTAGGCATACAGTACAAAATTTAAAAAAACTTAAAAATTAAGAAAAATGAATGATCATTTATGTCAAATGTTGCTGATTACGTTTTAACTGATTAAAAAAATAAAGGCTAATGAGGTGACAGGCATCTAAATACACATTGAAAAATAAAAAAAGATCCTACCTTCAAGGATATTTTATTTATTGTAATAATGAGTAAATAGTTTGAGTATCTGGAAAACTATAGAGAACTTATCTTTGTGCTTTAGCATGCTGCATACAATTGATGGGCTTCCCTGGTGACTCACTGGTAAAAATCTTGCCTGCCAATACAGAAGACACAGGTTTGATCTCTGGGTCTAGAAGATTCCCTGGAGAAAGAAATGACAACCCACTCCATGGGTTTTTGTTATTATTATTGTTATTATATATATATATATATATATATAAAATATATATTATTATACAAGTTATTATTCTTGTCTGAGAAATCCCATAGACAGAGGAGCCAAGCAGATTGCACTCCATGGGGTCTCAGAAGAGTCAGACACGACTTAGCAGCTGAACAACAACAATACAATTGGTAACTTGGAACTATTTTTGTGGAATGATGAGAATTAAAATCTGTTAGATTATATGGTAAATTAAGTTGGTTGAGGAAAAATATTCCAGATGTCTAAACACAGTTTTCTTCCTGTGTCTCTGATCAGAATTGCATCAAATGCCAAAGAAAAGTCCAACATTTGTATGAGAATTGGAAATAGCAATTTGCTTGAGCAAAATAAGATTTATATGCTAGAACTGGTGGGAAACTTAGCCCTGCCCCCATTAGCATGAAGACACAGTAAAAACAAACATCTTTCAAGAAAAATTTTCTGTGACGAGAACAGAAGTAAACAACCGAAAAGTTAATGAAGTCAAGCAAGAGAGTGTTGTAGTTTCATTGATACTGTTGTTTGGTTTTGTCTTTTATAGATGATATTTAGGATTTTTTTTTCCTTAAATTTAGAATAAATTTAGATGCAGGAAAGTTT